>NW_027129236.1:0-9503 GCF_037325665.1 Littorina saxatilis
TCTCTCTCTCTCTGTCTCTCTCTCTCTCTGTCTCTCTGTCTCTCTCTGTCTCTCTCTGTGTGTGTCTCTCTCTCTGTGTCTCTCTCTCTGTCTCACTCTGTCTCTCTCTCTGTCTCTCTCTCTGTCTCTCTCTCTCTCTGTCTCTCTCTGTCTCTCTCTGTCTCTCTCTGTCTCTGTCTCTCTCTCTCTCTGTCTCTCTCTGTCTCTCTCTGTCTCTCTCTGTCTCTGTCTCTGTCTCTCTCTCTCTGTCTCTCTCTGTCTCTCTCTTTCTCTTTCATTCTGCACAAATCTGTCCTATTCCTCCTGTGACGTCACATTCATTGTGTTTTAAACTTGACTTCACCGTGACACACACAGAGAAAGAAGCTCAACTTTAAACTTGACTTGACCGTGACACACACACAGAGAAAGAAGCTCAACTTTAAACTTGACTTCACTGTGACACACAGAGAGAAAGAAGCTCAACTTTAAACTTGACTTTACCGTGACACACACAGAGAAAGAAGCTCAACTTTAAACTTGACTTCGCCGTGACACACACAAAGAAAGAAGCTCAACTTTAAACTTGACTTTACCGTGACACACACAGAGAAAGAAGCTCACCTTTAAACTTGACTTTACCGTGACACACACAGAGAGAAAGAAGCTCAACTTTAAACTTGACTTTACCGTGACACACACAGAGAGAAAGAAGCTCAACTTTAAACTTGACTTTACCGTGACACACACAGAGAGAAAGAAGCTCAACTTTAAACTTGACTTTACCGTGACACACACAGAGAAAGAAGCTCACCTTTAAACTTGACTTTACCGTGACACACACAGAGAGAAAGAAGCTCAACTTTAAACTTGACTTTACCGTGACACACACAGAGAGAAAGAAGCTCAACTTTAAACTTGACTTTACCGTGACACACACAGAGAGAAAGAAGCTCAACTTTAAACTTGACTTTACCGTGACACACACAGAGAAAGAAGCTCACCTTTAAACTTGACTTTACCGTGACACACACAGAGAGAAAGAAGCTCAACTTTAAACTTGACTTTACCGTGACACACACAGAGAGAAAGAAGCTCAACTTTAAACTTGACTTTACCGTGACACACAGAGAGAAAGAAGCTCAACTTTAAACTTGACTTCGCCGTAACACACACAGAGAAAGAAGCTCAACTTTAAACTTGACTTCACCGTGACACACACAGAGAGAAAGAAGCTCAACTTTAAACTTGACTTTACCGTGACACACACAGAGAAAGAAGCTCAACTTTAAACTTGACTTTACTGTAACACACACAGAGAAAGAAGCTCAACTTTAAACTTGACTTTACCGTGACACACACAGAGAGAAAGAAGCTCAACTTTAAACTTGACTTTACCGTGACACACACAGAGAAAGAAGCTCAACTTTAAACTTGACTTTACTGTGACACACACAGAGAAAGAAGCTCAACTTTAAACTTGACTTTACTGTGACACACACAGAGAAAGAAGCTCAACTTTAAACTTGACTTTACTGTGACACACACAGAGAAAGAAGCTCAACTTTAAACTTGACTTCGCCGTGACACACACAGAGAAAGAAGCTCAACTTTAAACTTGACTTGACCGTGACACACACAGAGAAAGAAGCTCAACTTTAAACTTGACTTGACCGTGACACACACAGAGAAAGAAGCTCAACTTTAAACTTGACTTCACCGTGACACACACACAGAGAAAGAAGCTGAACTTTAAACTTGACTTCGCCGTGACACACACAGAGAGAGAAAGAAGCTCAACTTTAAACTTGACTTCGCCGTGACACACACAGAGAGAGAAAGAAGCTCAACTTTAAACTTGACTTCACCGTGACACACACAGAGAGAAAGAAGCTCAACTTTAAACTTGACTTTACCGTGACACACAGAGAGAAAGAAGCTCAACTTTAAACTTGACTTTACCGTGACACACACAGAGAAAGAAGCTGAACTTTAAACTTGACTTTACCGTGACACACACAGAGAAAGAAGCTCAACTTTAAACTTGACTTGACCGTGACACACAGAGAGAAAGAAGCTCAACTTTAAACTTGACTTTACCGTGACACACACAGAGAAAGAAGCTCAACTTTAAACTTGACTTTACCGTGACACACACAGAGAGAAAGAAGCTCAACTTTAAACTTGACTTCACCGTGACACACAGAGAGAAAGAAGCTCAACTTTAAACTTGACTTTACCGTGACACACACAGAGAGAAAGAAGCTCAACTTTAAACTTGACTTTACCGTGACACACACAGAGAAAGAAGCTCAACTTTAAACTTGACTTGACCGTGACACACACACAGAGAAAGAAGCTCAACTTTAAACTTGACTTCACCGTGACACACACAGAGAAAGAAGCTCAACTTTAAACTTGTCACGTGTCCAGGCGTTCACGTGAGATCAGAATATCTCACCACTTGGTCTCATGTAAACACCACACACCTCAGACAGAAGGCTGATTTCACACCAATAACTGTGCCTTTAATCTTAGTTGTTTCCCTTGAAAACGAAGCACACAGCGTTTTGCACCGTGCTCATTTTTAATGTAACAGTTGGTTTTCCCTGTAGCTCATTCTGTGTTCAGAGTTTATGAGGAAAAACTAGTATGCAGCAGCAAGTGTGGCAATCAGCATAATTTAAGGCTAATTGTTTCCGGTCAACATCCTTGATATGGCGCGTGTGTGTGTGTGTGTATGTGTGTGTGTGTGTGTGTGTGTGTGTGTGTGTGTGTGTGTGTGTGTGTGTGTGTGTGCGTGTGTGTAAGCGAAATCCACTGTTCTAGACGTTCTTTCTCTAAATAAAAAGAAAACACACCAGTAACCAGGTTAGGTACGTTTATATCAGTATTTCTCTAGGCTAATTCCTCTCCCGCTGGTTCGCATATTCCATACGTCCCCTCCCTACCCCCCCCCCCCCCTACCCCTGCCCCCCACACAGAGTATGCAACACATGATGGTCAGAACGTACTTAAGATTTTTGTGTTTTTGACATATGAAAAAAAAGGAACTCCCTTAGGTGAAGGTGTTGACGCAACATGCTACAGGGCCAGCACAGCTCAAGACGTTCATTCTCACCCCCCCCCCCCCCCCACACACACACACACACACACACACACACACATCACATTCTCCATTCCTCCACACTGACTCACGCAAAACAGAAAGGTCCGACAGTACTCAAGATTTCCGTTTTTTTGCGAGCCCTCATCCTCCGTTACCCCCCCCCCCCCTCCCTCCCCCCCCCCCCCTCAGGGTTAATGAACGTACACCTCCTCAACAACAAAACACTAACCCCCCCCCCCCCCTTCTCGCTACAAGAAACGAGGAAGCTAAGGAGGGGAGAGGGGGAGAAGGAGAGGGGGGGGGAGAAGGAGAGGGGGAGGCTTTATGTTTGAAAACGGCTAAACACAGCACGAAAGCACACGTCCGTGCTCGTCTGTGCAAACTATCCTCTTTTACAAAACACGTCAAAAGTAAAGAAACGTCCTGCTTTGTTCTTCAGTGAAAAGAGTTGTCGGCACAGCTTGAGGATTTTTTTCTGTGTGTGTGTGTGTGTGTGTGTGTGTGTGTGTGTGTGTGTGTGTGTGTGTGTGTGTGTATACATGTGGGTATGTGTGTGTGTCAGTCAAACGCGAAACCTTTTCTCTTTCAAGTGTTATCCTTGTCAAAACATGTATCCTGGTTGGTTTCTTCCCAGATTTCACTTCCCATTTGGTAAGTACTGGTATACAGGGTGACCCAAAACAAATGCAACCCTCAAAAATGCTGATAACTTCTACATCCCTTGACGGAATCAGGTTTGACAGTGAGCAGTAGCAATACTCACCTGATTTAAACACTCCAGGCTTTTACCTTTTGGAATATGTGAATGTCTGAGTATACACAAGCACCCTCTTCACCCCCTAGAGGTGGCCTGAAGACAGTAGTTACAGCTAGGTTCAGGGCAATCCCTAGATCATCGGTGGCCTGAAGACAGTAGAACAGCTAGGTTCAGGGCAATCCCTAGATCATCTGTGGCCTGAAGACAGTAGTTACAGCTAGGTTCAGGGCAATCCCTAGATCATCGGTGGCCTACAGAAACAGTTACAGCTAGGTTCAGGGCAATCCCTAGACAGGAAAGCTTTCGTGCCACTGATAATTTCGGAGGCGTAATTTGAAACACATTTTGAAGAAAAGGTAAATGTCCGACCACTTTACTTTCTCGAAACTTTGTAGAATGGTCGTGGATGAACTGAAGTTTGTGCACACCAACTATGAAAATATTTCTTAACTCAAATGACTAAAACAATAAACCCCTTCGTTGTAAAGTTACACTTTCGCAATGCCGCGCAAAATTCATCAACGACATGAACGCATTCATCCATTTCAAAAGCCTTGATCCTGCTTGTAATTGCTGTATTCAAATCACTGACTGTCTAATGTTGATTCAGGTAAACTATGTCATTCAAATTATCCCAAAGGTAACAATCTGGAGGGCTTAAATCGGGTTAGTTTGGCTACCGCTCAATTTCAAACCTCGTACTGTTTAGTCGATCCCCGAATTTGGCAACCTTTCTTGAAAATGTACAAAAGTCAGACCATGTGATCTATAATTGTCACTTTGTAGAAGGGTCATGCATAGGCTTAAGATTACGTCCCCCAAATATCGAGTGATTCGGTCAACAGATGTAGAAGTTATTAACAATTTTGTGGGTTGCATTTGTTTTGGGTCACCCTGTATTATCTACTATATAATACTGGTAGGATTTTCGGTGGTTTTTCGATTCCTGTGACCAAACCGCGCGGATTTGTGCCTTCTCCTTCGGTTGCTATGCCAACGTGACCCAGGAAATCGATTCCGCTAGGTCCCGACTTCCAATTTTGTCCACGAACAAAGTTTGAAGAGGTTTGTCTCGCAAATTTGAGTAGACAACAGTGAACTTTGACCTGAACTTTGACATCGCGGCGAAAGAGATCTGTGATTGGTTCTTCTTCAACTTTCGGTTCGACTAAACACGCGACCGCACCTCAGACGAACCTAGCTGTGTGTTTTATTTCTCTACCCCAGACGAACCTAAAATAATAAGAAGATAGATAGATCTGTTTATCTGTTAATGGAACTCCAAAATATTCCATAGATTTGTTTACTAAACAGTTCGAAACATTATCACCTGATAAGTCGCCGTATAACCTTATAGGTTCCAGCGACTAAATATTTTCCCCCGGTTCAACCATAGACATGTACGTCATCATGATCTCCCCTTAATTTGACCGTTATTTTGGCTGTCTTAGTGAAATGGTAAGATATATCTCTATGTTTTTTACATGTAAGTGTTCGGAAAAAATACAGTTATAGCAGCTATGTACAAAAATAAGCAGCATATGCTCTTTTCGCCAAAGTAAAGTCCTTTTTTCTTCTGGTTTCTTATATGTGTCACAGCACACCGCAAGCTTTTAGGCGAATAGCAAGTGAGTGGTATATATATATCATCAATTTTATAGTAGATAACGGTGTAAAATACTTACCATGTTCATGTCCGTTATACGTTTTCAATATTCCATATGTGTCATTTAATTGTGTGTTGCTTGATGCCATGTATGTATGTGTGTGTGTGTGTGTACATGACTTTAAATAAGCATGGATGGATGTGTGCACTCGATTGTGTGTGTGAACCATGTATATATTTTCTGTTGTCAATGTTGTCAATTAGATATGTTATACTATGCGTTTGAATCATTAAGTATTTTAGACGTCATACTTTTTTTCGTATCTTCACGATGGCTTTTTACCCGTTTAAATTTTAATGCTTCCAACTTTCAAAGCGCTGCACGGCTGGGAAGAGATGCGCACTTTTATCACTGTTGTTCATGTAGACGTAATCATGGATTCATGCAAACGTCATACCTGCTGTATTTTATTTTGTTTGTTTGTATAGTCGCGTGCGGTCGCGCAGTCTTTTTGGTCAGTTCCGATTACCTCCCATTGATGCGAAAACCTATATGACTGTTTTTTGTTATTTTTCTCTCTGTTAATTCACCAGTGGCTATGTAACATGTGTTATACCTTATAGGTTCCAGCGACTAAATATTTTTCCCCGGTGCAACCATAGACATGTACGTCATCATGATCTCCCCTTAATTTGACCGTTATTTTGGCTGTCTTAGTGAAATGGTAAGATATATCTCTATGTTTTTTACATGTAAGTGTTCGGAAAAAATACAGTTATAGCAGTTATGTACAAAAATAAGCAGCATATGCTCTTTTCGCCAAAGTAAAGTCCTTTTTTCTTCTGGTTTCTTATATGTGTCACAGCACACCGCAAGCTTTTAGGCGAATAGCAAGTGAGTGGTATATATATATCATCAATTTTATAGTAGGTAACGGTGTAAATTACTTGCCATGTTCATGTCCATTATACGTTTTCCATATTCCATATGTGTCATTTAATTGTGTGTTGCTTGATGCCATGTATGTATGTATGTATGTGTGTGTGTGTGTACATGACTTTAAATAAGCATGGATGGATGTGTGCACTCGATTGTGTGTGTGAACCATGTATATATTTTCTGTTGTCAATGTTGTCAATTAGATATGTTATACTATGCGTTTGAATCATTAAGTATTTTAGACGTCATACTTTTTTTTCGTATCTTCACGATGGCTTTTTACCCGTTTAAATTTTAATGCTTCCAACTTTCAAAGCGCTGCACGGCTGGGAAGAGATGCGCACTTTTATCACTGTTGTTCATGTAGACGTAATCATGGATTCATGCAAACGTCATACCTGCTGTATTTTATTTTGTTTGTTTGTATAGTCGCGTGCGGTCGCGCAGTCTTTTTGGTCAGTTCCGATTACCTCCCATTGATGCGAAAACCTATATAAGAAGATAGATAGATCTGTTTATCTGTTAATGAAACTCCAAAATATTCCATAGATTTGTTTACTTAATTTTTAAAAGATAAGTTCGAAACATTATCACCTGATAAGTCGCCGTATAACCTTATAGGTTCCAGCGACTAAATATTTTCCCCCGGTGCAACCATAGACATGTACGTCATCATGATCTCCCCTTAATTTGACCGTTATTTTGGCTGTCTTAGTGAAATGGTAAGATATATCTCTATGTTTTTTACATGTAAGTGTTCGGAAAAAATACAGTTATAGCAGTTATGTACAAAAATAAGCAGCATATGCTCTTTTCGCCAAAGTAAAGTCCTTTTTTCTTCTGGTTTCTTATATGTGTCACAGCACACTGCAAGCTTTTAGGCGAATAGCAAGTGAGTGGTATATATATATCATCAATTTTATAGTAGGTAACGGTGTAAATTACTTGCCATGTTCATGTCCATTATACGTTTTCCATATTCCATATGTGTCATTTAATTGTGTGTTGCTTGATGCCATGTATGTATGTGTGTGTGTGTGTACATGACTTTAAATAAGCATGGATGTGTGCACTCGATTGTGTGTGTGAACCATGTATATATTTTCTGTTGTCAGTTACATATGTTATACTATGCGTTTGAATCATTAAGTATTTTACACGTCATACTTTTTTTCGTATCTTCACGATGGCTTTTTACCCGTTTAAATTTTAATGCTTCCAACTTTCAAAGCGCTGCACGGCTGGGAAGAGATGCGCACTTTTATCACTGTTGTTCATGTAGACGTAATCATGGATTCATGCAAACGCCATACCTGCTGTATTTTATTTTGTTTGTTTGTATAGTCGCGTGCGGTCGCGCAGTCTTTTTGGTCAGTTCCGATTACCTCCCATTGATGCGAAAACCTATATGACTGTTTTTTGTTATTTTTCTCTCTGTTAATTCACCAGTGGCTATGTAACATGTGTTACAGAATTGCACCGGTGTAAGGGTTAACATTTTATTTTTCACCAAGAGAATATAATTCATTATATGCGGGATAATGTGCGGGGGGGGGGGGGGGGGGAGGGGTGCAAACAACATTTTCACAAGCACATAACCAACAAAATGACATCGCATGCGCAGCACACAAAGTGCGTAGCACGGGTACCACTAGTAAACATTTATAACACACAGGGAGCGACACAAACTACTCTTTGGAAGAAAGATTGATATGTACATAACAATTCTGAAAACCAAGAGATGAAATAAAAAATAAATTGAAAGAAGTTCACAGCAAAGTATTTTGCTGACGAAACCGGAAGTCGGCCATTTTGTATTTATTGAAGGCGGCTGAGTCCGACAAGAAAACAACAATGACTGTTAAGACACAATAACAGGACAGTGTACACGCAAGCTCAAGACCAAGTGCGCACGGAAAAGATCCTGCAATCCATGTCAGAGTTCGGTGGGTTATAAAAACACGAAAACATTGAGCATGCAAAGCCCGAAATCGGCGTATGGCTGCCTTGAACGGCGAGGTAAGAACGGTCATACATGTTTGTAAAAACCAGCTCGTGCAAAATACACGAGTGCACGTGGGAGTTTCAGCCCATAAACGCAGAAGAAGACAACAGTGTCCAGCTGCAGACCTCACAGTGCGGTGAACATAAATCTATATTGTATTCTATATAGTAGCAGTGCGGTGAACATAAATCTACATAGTATTCTATATAGTAGTAGTGCGGTGAACATAAATCTATATAGTATTCTATATAGTAGTAGTGCGGTGAACATCAATCTATATAGTATTCTATATAGTAGTAGTGCGGTGAGCATAAATCTACATAGTATTCTATATAGTAGTAGTGCGGTGAACATAAATCTATATAGTATTCTATATAGTAGTAGTGCGGTGAACATATACCTATATAGTATTCTACGCCGCATTTTTTTTTCATACGTATGTATGTGTGTTCACGTTAGCATCTCTGTATGTATGTAACTGACATTGTTTTCAATTGTTTTCATGTAACCCCATAGTTTCTGGGTTGGTTTTCGTCCTACCTTGCCTTGCTTTCTATTTGAGGCTAATGAGACTCTGTCACAGGCTTACGATTCATGCACATGCACGCCCTTCATCTAGCCTCCAAGGCGGTCAGTCAGTTTGAAAAGAATCAGTGAAGGGGAGGAGGGGGGGGGAGTAAATGATGGGGTAGGGAAAGTGTGGAGGGAGGGGGGTGGTGGTATGGTTGGTATTATATCAACATGACTCATTGGAACAGATGTTGGCGGCTGTGTTTCGTACCGTGTACATATTGAATTGCTGTCTTTTTACCGCAATTTGTATTGTTTGTTTTTTTCAGCTCACCGGCCGCAAGGAACCAAACAAGCTAGCAAAGAAACTCGTTAACAAAAAATCAAGTAAACAAACAAACAAACAAACAAACAAACACACACAAAACAGACTGACGAGAAAACTAAACACGGTGCCACGCGAAAACAAAGTGTGAGACTTATGGACACAGCAACACGCCACCAGGACAGGATCACTTTACTCCTTTCATTTCTGTTTGATCTGTTCTATACGTGCTGCTGATGTATCATGTTAACAGCTCTGTCGTCAACATGAGT
>NW_027129237.1:0-3302 GCF_037325665.1 Littorina saxatilis
TGTCATTTGCAGATAACAGATGCGCTATGTGACTCAGCAAATGTCGCAGTGTTTGCCTCCCATCAAGTAATTTATTTCCCCCTCTTTTATGCTGCGTTATCATTTCATCTTCTATGATTTGTGAATTGCTGACTGACGTTTTCATTTATCTGAAAGTGGGTTTAAGTGTAGTTGTAATGAGGAGAAAATTTAATCGTGGATAATTTATGGGGCTGTGTAAGAATGTGTGTGTGTGTGTGTGTGTGTGTGTGTGTGTGTGTGTGTGTGTGTGTGTGTGTCATTGGGACGGTTACAGTTCAAAATGAAAGTGTAGTTGTAATGAGGAGAATTCGTGGATAATTCATGGGGCTGTGTAAGAATCTGTGTGTATGTGTGTGTGTGTGTGTGTGTGTGTGTGTGTGTGTGTGTGTGTGTGTGTGTGTGTGTGTGTGTGTGTGTGTGATGTGTTGTGTTTTGCGTGTGTATGTGTGTGTGTGTGTGTGTGTGTGAGTGAGTGTGTGTGTGATGTGTTGTGTTTTGTGTGTGTATGTGTGTGTGAGTGTGTGTGTGTGTGTGTGTGTGTGTGTGTGTTGTGTGAGTGTGTGTTTCATTGGGACGGTTACAGGTTAAAATGAAAAAGCGAAGGCTAACACGCATGCTTCCGCTCGTGCAAACGCATGCACACAAACACAAAGAGTTAGACAGAAGGAAATATGTGTTTACAGACAGACAGGTAGGGAAAGAGAGCAAAAAGAACAAGAGAGATAACGAGAGAGGTAGGGAGATAGCTTTATCTTTATTTTTTGTTTGTTTTTGTTTTTGTAAAGATACAAGTTTTGTAAGATAGAGGCTGGCAGAGAGGAGAGAAAAGTTGGGGGGTCTCAAGATAAAAGCTTGAGAGAGACACAGAGAGAGACAGAGAGAGAGAGACACAGAGAGAGACATAGATACTAAGAGTGAGAGAGATTGGGGGTTGTACGAACAGATTCAGTCCGGGTACTCATGTGCAAAAGAAGGGCATGGTAGCAAGTCTATATTTAGCTGGCCGTGTTGTCAGTTTTCTTTGACATTTCCCTACTGCCCTACTAACCTCGAGCCACCTTTCTTTTCACACCTGTCTTCTTCACTCTGTGTGTGTGTGTGTGTGTGTGTGTGCGTGCGTGCGTGCGTGCGTGCGTGCGTGCGTGCGTGCGTGCGTGTGTAAAACTGACAGTTCAGGTAGAATAGTGTGTCTACGCTTATGTCCTCGTGTGTTGATGGGTTGGTTTATGCGCGCGTACATTTGTTAATGCGTTTACGGTGTGTGTGTGCGTGTGTGTGTGTGTGTGTGTGTGTGTGTGTGTGTGTGTGTGTGTGTGTGTGTGTGTGCGTGCGTGCGTGCGTTTGCGGTGTGTGTGTGTGTGTGGGTTTGGGAGAAAAAGTTCAAACATTGATTTCAGTTTGACTTTTGACTTTCAGGCATAGCGCTGTGTTTCAAAACTTTCAGTTTGGTGAGATGTACATTTTCAAGTTCGGAGATCCCGCACCCCTAGCAGTCCTGTGATTAGGTTAATGACTGGATGTATGCGACCTTTTCAAAAGCGCGTACGTCATTATAAATAGTGGCTGATTTGGATTTTTTAACAAGAGGTTGTTTTTTTTACAATGTTTTTTGGCTCCAGAGGTTTTAAGCTGTTGATATAAAAAATAGAAGTTGAAAACAAAAACACGTTTAGGTGAGAAACAGCACTTTTGATGTACATTCATCATTTGGAATTTAAGTTTGCCAAACACGGGGAAAACAATTGGTTTTGATAAGCCGTTTTTTCTTTGTGTCGTGTTGACTTTTGCAATATGCTCCTCTTACCTCTGTCTTTTTCGGCATTAACTTGCTTTTTTGCTTTTTATTCAGTCTTCTGGGATTAAAGAAAGCACAGGCTTTGAAAAATACGGGTTTGTTGCAGGAATTACTGCCTACACTCACGCTTATCAACATGATTGTCAGCCATTTAGATACAGCAGGGAACACGGTTAGAGTTCTTTTTATGGATTTTTCATCAGCCTTTAATACGATTCAGCCCCATATACTTATCCAGAGGTTAGTCCAGTTAGATGTGAACAATAATTTGATTTTCTGGATCAGGGAGTTCCTATGCGATCGGCCACAACGTGTCAGCCTCAGCAACCGTTTGTTTGGTCATTCTGTGCTTTCAGACGAAGTTGTTTTAAACACCGGGGCCCCACAAGGTTGTGTTCTCTCTCCTGTCCTTTTTTCCATTTACACAAACAACATGCTTTTAAATGATCCAGTTCTAGCCCTCATTAAATATGCAGACGACATGGCCCTCGTTGGGCGTCTGAAGGACGACGAAACTTTGTCAAAGTATTTTACCCAAGTTGATCTTCTGAATGAATGGTTCAAGTCCAGTTTCTTGCAGTTGAATGTAGGCAAAACAAAAGAAATGATTTTTGGAGGAAAGAGTGATAATTGTGGTCCCCAAAAAGTGAGAATAAGCGACAAGGAAGTTGAACTTGTGGAAATCTTCAAATATCTTGGGGTTTCAATTGACAATAAGCTGACTTTTAGTGATCATGTTCATGCTGTTTATAAGAAAGCTCAGCAGCGACTTTTTCTTCTCAGGAAGCTTAAATATTTTAATGTCAATCAAAGTGTTATGGAACTTGTGTATCGCAGTTTGATTGAAAGCATACTGACTTTTAACATTGTGACATGGTATGGTACCACAAATGTTAAAAACAAAGCTAAACTCCACCGCATTGTTGCGACGGCTAGCAAGCTTGTTGGGCAACCCCAACGACAGCTGACCAGTCTCTACGAAGCTGCCATTAAGCGGAAAGCTCTCAAAATTGTCCGTGATCCGATCCATCCTCTCAACCCCTGTTTCGAAATTCTCCCTTCAGGTAAACGTTATAAGGTCCCTTTGGCACGCAAAAACCAGTTTAAAAAGTCATTCCTGCCTTCTGCAGTCACCATTTTAAATTCTTCTCGCATCACGTAGAGGCTGGTCGGCTGGGAAAAAAACAAACAATGTGTACATGTGAAGGTGTGTGGGAAATATTTGTAATGTGATTACTCGGCTGTGAAACCCAACTCCTGTGATATGAGAGGGTAAATTTACATAGTGCAATATCATATTTGATTGTATCCCTTTTATGTTTTATGTTTTATGTGTGTCGTCCTATACAATTGTTGTTATAATCGTTTACAGGCAGACAGGGTGTGCCGAAGAAAAATTTCCATTTTTATGTAATATTTTAATGGACAATAGAGTGCTGTTATTGTTATTGTTATTGTTACGCACCTCTCACCTATTGCCTTAGTC
>NW_027129238.1:0-4000 GCF_037325665.1 Littorina saxatilis
ACAAACAAACAACAACAACAAAGAAACAACAACAAACAAACAACAACAAACAAACAACAAACAAACAACAACAACAACAAACAAACATGCAACAACAAACAACAACAAACAAACAACAACAAACAAACAACAACAAACAACAACCAACAAACAACAACCAACAAACAATAACCACCAAACAACAACAAACAAACAACAAACAAACAACAAAAAACAACAACAACAACAAACAAACACCAACAAACAACAACAACAACCAAACAACAAACAAACAACAACAACAACAACCAACAACAAAAAACAACAACAAACAACACCAACAAACAACACCAACAACAACAACAACAATAACCAACAACAACAACCAACAACAACAACAACAAACAACAACAACAAACAACAACAACCTTTATTGACTGACATGAAGACCACAACCCTTTTTCACGGAATCAACAAGAAATCCAACGGTCAAATCTGACCACCAAAAAACAAGCATTGACTTTAACGGGCAAAGTAGCCGCTCGTGGTGACACGGGGGTAGGACATGGATACCATCTCTGCACAAACAGTTGACCTGTGACCTAATCCGCGACCTTATTAAGTCACGCTTAACAGTTTCAAACCATACTGAGAGAGAGCGAGAGAAAGAGAGGGAGAGAGAGAACTTTGAACTTTATTTATTTATCGAGGGTAACAGAATAAGCAATGTATACATGGTTTTTTTTCATCCGGCCCTCGCCCATTGAGGGTAACTCGATTAATAACAAGAAGAAATAGAAGTTAAGTTAATTACAATACAATTTATATAATTAACATGTCAAAAAATTAAAAAGACATTTCAAAATGCATTATGAATATCAAACAATGATGTAATATTATCACAGAATTATTTACTTGTTTCTAAGAGAAACAGCATTTAGAGTTCCTTGAAGGAAGTTTCACTGAATTACATACAGGAATCAGGAATGGAGTTCCACAATAAGGCGCCAGAATAAGAAAGATTTGATTTGTAAAGACTTGATTTGTAAAAAAAAAAAAAAAAAAAAAAAAGGAGAAAGAAAGAGAGAGAGAGAGAGGGGGGAGAGAGAGAGAGAGAGAGAGAGGGGAGGGGGGGAGAGAGACACAGAATGACAGACAGACAGACAAGTCTTCTTCTTCTTCTTCTTTTTCCCTTAATTAAGCTAGCTACTAGCTAGCTGCCCTTTCCCCACCTCCTGTATCACCAACCCCTTCCCATTTTCTGCTTGTTTGTGTATCTGTTTTGTCTTTTGTTTTGTTTTTCGTTTCCTGAAATGAGCTAATGTACTTATTCCGCCATCATGCTAACCTTTGTTTTGTAATTACTATGATTGCTTAAAATAAGCATTATATGCTTGAGTATGTAATCATCCATGCATTGTTCTTTTCATGATTAAAATTGAATAAAGTTTTGTTTAAACCAGACAGACAGACAGAGCTGTCGGCATCAAAGTAACAGATTAACATCAACAGTCGTCGCCGAGACCTTATTTTAGATAGTCTCGACTAACCACTGAGACGCCTGTACACAACACCGCTTTCCTTACTCGAAGCCGTGACAACTGAACTTTGGAAGAGTACACCTCTTCATTACCTCCAGAGATCTTTCACTTCCAGCTATCATCCCACCCCCCCCCCCACCCCCTCCCAGCCCCTATGTGGGCAGAGATGTGTCACCGTCAGCTAATTGAGGTCACCTGCACTCGCTCAGAGCAAACAAAACCAGTTGACCGTGTCTAACTTTTGACACTGATAAAAAATTAAAAGAATTAGAAAAAATAATAAAAAAAATAATTGAAAAAATTTATAATTACAAAAATTAAAATAAAATGAAAGAGAGAGCGAGTAAGGAAATAAAAAAAAAATTATAAAAACATTTCAATTAAAAAAATAAAATAAAAATAAAATGAAAGAGAGAGCCAGAAAGGAGTGCAGAAGAAACAAGTCGCTTAAGGCGAAATTACTACATTTAGTCAAGCTGTGGAACTCACAGAATGAAACTGAACGCAGTACATTTTTTCACAATGACCGTAGTCCGCCGCTAGTGCAAAAGGCAGTGAAAGTGACAAGCCCGTTCAGCGCGGAAGCGGTTGCGCTGTGCTGCATAGCACGCTATACTGTACCTCTCTTCGTTTTAACTTTCTGAGCGTGTTTTTAATCCAAACATATCATATCTATATGTTTTTGGAATCAGGAACCGACAAGGCATAAGATGAAATTGTTTTTTAATTTTCAGAGCTTGTTTTTAATACGAATATAACATATTTATATGTTTTTGGAATCAGAACATGATGAAGAATAAAATAAAAGTAATTTTGGATCGTTTTATAAAAAAATAATTTTAATTACAATTTTCAGATTTTTAATGACCAAAGTCATTAATTAATTTTTAAGCCTCCATGCTGAAATGCAATACCGAAGTCCGGCCTTCGTCGAAGATTGCTTGGCCAAAATTTCAATCAATTTGATTGAAAAATGAAGGTGTGACAATGCCGCCTCAACTTTTACAAAAATCCGGATATGACGTCATAAAAGACATTTATCGAAAAAATGAAAAACAAATTCTGGGGATTTCATACCCAGGAGCTCTCATGTAAAATGTCATAAAGATCGGTCCAGTAGTTTAGTCTGAATCGCTCTACACACACACACGCACAGACACATACATACACACACACATACACCACGACCCTCGTCTCGATTCCCCCTCTATGTTAAAACATTTAGTCAAAACTTGACTAAATGTAAAAAGTGTAAAGCTGCATGCTCGGATGAAAATAATAAACAAAAAAATATTCGGTCCATCGAGAGCGCCGCGGGACATGTTTCAAACCCAGACATACGAAATGACAGTACCACATTCAATTTAAGTTGAAACATGTTATCTGATTAGTGTACACGCCCATGCTTTGTAATAGCTTCCATGCTTCGTGTATAAAGGTTTTAGGTCTTACTTAGCACATGTCCTCGACGTCAAGTGTTAGGTTGAAACGCGCGTCCTGATGCGAAATTTGTAGCACCCGCTTTTACAGGGAATTTTTTTCCTGGCCGGGTGCCAAAAAAGTGTAAAACGTATCAAGCTAATATTTTCCGTTTGCCTACCGTTAGGAACGTAATTTTTGCACAAACACTTGGCCCCACAATTCCAAGCTGCTCGCCATATTTGAGCTCAATTGACCCCAGAGTACCAGAGATACAGTCCCCAGTCAGCAAACAACGTGAATTTCAAGAGCGAAACCTAACTAGCCGGGGTATGAATAGCCGGCGGCTACAAAAAAAGGAAAGCCCCTGCTTCTCCACGCGGGGTACGAAACTCAAACACACGCACTCACACAGATATCCTGAGGGCCAATGCTGTTCCAAGTACAAAGCGACTGTTCATGATCGCTCCCAATATGCATGCATGGACTCGGCCGTCAGCGAAGAGACGGGTCCATTTAGTTGAAAGTAGGTAGAGAGCGTAGAACAGTTCGCCGCGAACATAGCGTTGCCTACAACAAGAAAACTGTTTCTCTCTTCGCGAACAGATCGTTAGCTCTAGGCAACGCACCCCAGGTTTACTCAATTATTTCCAATCTTAACAAGAGGCGAAGCCTTCAAGGCTCACGTAAGAAATCGACAAACAGTAACACAAACTCAATCACTCCGTCACACATACACACACACAGTAAGCATAGGTGACACGGTGCAAGAGTGCGAGACACTAGATCTAGATCTGTCTGTCTGTAGCCTACTTACGGGGACACGACTGCCAGATGGCCAGATCGACACTGCGCTTTCGACAGCGCTTCCTCGCGCAGACACTGGAAACACGCTGTGCAGATTAACCTGTAGGAAATCTCCTTTGGTATCTTCTTTATCTATTTTTCTGGAGCTACGAAACCGAACAATGTGAAATCGTCTTCTCCGAATCGGCGAACTGCAGCTCGGTGATAACTGTATCTATACCACAATCCTTCACGCGATCTGACCTAACCTTGAC
>NW_027129239.1:0-2674 GCF_037325665.1 Littorina saxatilis
GCGGGTTTTCGATGTTGCTGCTGAATAAATTTTGTAAGTGACACACCTGTATCATCTGCACAATGAATTTAAATAACATAGTATGAATTTGCACAGGAAGCAGCCAGGTTGGTAATATCCGGTGTTTGTCAAGGAGGAAGGATGTTATCCCAGGTAAAGGCTTCGTCAGATATAAGAAGAAAGGTACTTGTAAAGCATACAGGCATGTACGTTACAGCCAGCGAGAAGTCAGCTTTGTGTGCTGTGTAAAAGAAAGACTTGCACTTGTTAAAAAGTCCAAAGGTGGTACAATGACAGATCAGTGCACTGTGTCAGACAAGACTTTCTCTTGCTGCGTGGTATTTAAAGCTGTGTATCTTGTCACGATCCTTTTGAAGAAACTTGGTTGGGAGTCAAATGAGTATGTGGAAATAATGACGTCTGTGCTACATTTCTGTGTTAAACATGTAGACAAGTCCTACTTTTAGGGCTTCTACCAATCAACTGACTTGAGAAATATATGCGTGTGGTGAAAACGTCCTGGAGAGTGTACTACCTCTTTTACAGCAAGCTCTGTAGCCACAAATGCCATCCAAATTAATTAAAGTCAAAGATTTATTTCAGTAAACCTCTTTGGGAACATGAAAAAACAAGAGAGAGAAAAAAAAGAAGATCTGTTGCTCTTTTGTTCAGCTGCTTACAGCTACCTCTTTCCCACTTCTGTAGTCACTGCTGAAAATCTGCGCGAATGACCAACATGGATCGATGAAGTGCTAACAAATCAAATCTACATTATTTGTGAAAGTAGATTTCACGGCAACGAAAACCTATCTGCGACACAAAATATAAACTAAAAAATTAAACCCCCAAAAAATGATTTCAACTTTGGAAACTGAAGAGCTCGACACGGCTGGCCTCCCGACTTCCCACCGAGAAAACGGCGCTTAATATCGTATGTTCTCCAAATAAAAAGGAATAGATAAAAATACTGTATATAACTCACGATACTTATTCCATCCTTCCCCCACCACCCCACACCTCCTGCAGTTGATGAGGCATGAGACCCCAAAACAAGTCGAGTAAGGCGAAAATACAACATTTAGTCAAGTAGCTGTTGAACTCACAGAATGAAACTGAACGCAATGCAACGCAGCAAGACCGTATACTCGTAGCATCGTCAGTCCACCGCTCATGGCAAAGGCAGTGAAATTGACAAGAAGAACGGGGTAGTAGTTGCGCTGAGAAGGATAGCACGCTTTTCTGTACCTCTCTTCGTTTTAACTTTCTGAGCGTGTTTTCAATCCAAACATATCATATATATATGTTTTTGGAATCAGGAACCGACAAGGAATAAGATGAAAGTGTTTTTAAATTGATTTCGAAAATTTAATTTTGATCATAATTTTTATATTTTTAATTTTCAGAACTTGTTTTTAATCCAAATATAACATATTTATATGTTTTTGGAATCAGAAAATGATGGAGAATAAGATGAACGTAAATTTGGATCGTTTTATAAAAAAATATTTTTTTTTTACAATTTTCAGATTTTTAATGACCAAAGTCATAAATTAATTTTTAAGCCACCAAGCTGAAATGCAATACCGAAGTCCGGGCTTCGTCGGAGATTACTTGACCAAAATTTCAACCAATTTGGTTGAAAAATGAGAGCGTGACAGTGCCGCCTCAACTTTCACGAAAAGCCGGATATGACGTCATCAAAGACATTTATCAAAAAAATGAAAAAAACGTCTAAGGATATCATACCCAGGAACTCTCATGTCAAATTTCATAAAGATCGGTCCAGTAGTTTAGTCTGAATCGCTCTACACACACACACAGACAGACAGACAGACACACATACACCACGACCCTCGTCTCGATTCCCCCCTCTATGTTAAAACATTTAGTCAAAACTTGACTAAATGTAAAAAACCACGAGACTCCTGCATAATCACCAAATGGACGCGCAAAACTCAAACGGAAATAGGAATACATTAATCATAATTATATGTTTCACTGTCGAGTCTGCGATGGAGGAAACGCGGGCAACAGTGACGTGACGCCTTCCCCTGTGTGTGTGTCACCCGGTTAAAGGTCAAGGGATTGAACTTTCATTTCCGCCAGTGCAAAAATGATATGCTTGTAATCATGTGCAGCTAATGACTCTTCGTTGGACATGGTTGAGTGGCTTCACGCTTATGCTGATTAAAACCTTACATAGTTTTTATACAGCACGTTTTGGGGGAATGAACGAATGAGTGATGTTTTAACGTTCTCTTCAACGGAAATGGCTAGCCGGTACCGACGAATAAAAAACGAAAGAAAAAAAGGCGGACATTTGTCTAAATCTCAAGTAGGTTTCCTGATCATTCCCAGAAAAAAAGGAAAAGCATAGGAAATACATATACAAGGAATCAAATGATCGGGAAAAAACGCATGAATGGATAGAAAGAAAGGCAATGTTCAGTAAGATTTCCAAATTCGGTGCCTCTTCTTCTTCTTCTTCTTCTTCTTCTTCTTCTTCTGCGTTCGTGGGCTGAAACTCCCACGTACACTCGTGTTTTGCACGAGTGGAATTTTACGTGTATGAGCGTTTTTAGCCCCGCCATTTAGGCAGCCATACGCCGCTTTTCGGAGGAAGCATGCTGGGTATTTTCGTGTTTCTATAACCCACCGAACTCTGACATGGATT
>NW_027129240.1:5000-67195 GCF_037325665.1 Littorina saxatilis
GGAGGATTTTTGAACTGTAAATGCACTCAGCTGCAACAAAAACGCAAAACGAAGGCTGTGAGCTGCACTGTGCCTTTAATTTATGCTGGGAGTTTTGGCAATCTCAGAACAATCGAGCAAAACAACAGAATAATGATCACCAAAAGTGGAGTGTACTACTTGTACATTTGAAACAGCGGTCTTATCATCAGTATAAATGGGATCAATAAGGGTTGATGAATTATTGGTTTCTCTGGTAGGGGTTTTAACTAGCTGGTGAAGACCAAATAGAGCTGTGGTTGAGCCACAAGTTGTTTGGGGTCTCGATAAATTAATATTATAAACACCAAGCAATATTACATTCTCATCCCGAATTGCTCTGTCCATCATTGAAACAAAATCATCATTCCAACTTGTTGTTTCAGCAGGGTTTCGATGAATATAACATATAAACAAAAGCGATGATTTACCAATTTTCAAAGAGAGAGAAAGATAGAGAGAGAGTGTGTGTGTGTGTGTGTGTGTGTGTGTGGGTGTGTGTGTGCTTGCAGAAATGGTTATGTTTATTTCTTCTGAACATTATATCCCCTTTGTCTAAAGGGCTTTTAAAGCTGAGGACAATAAACTCTCAAAGCGTCTCACACTCACACACACACACACACACACACACACACACACACACACACACACACACACACGCGCGCACGCACGCACACACACACACACACACGCACACACACACATACACACACACAAACACACACACACGCACACACATACAGACACACACACACACACACACACACACACACACACACACACACACACACACACACACACACTGTAAAATACTCGACCGTTAATATAACCTCATGGGCCATCAAGGGCGGATATGGGGTATGGTTACACGGGTTACGTAACCCCCAGCCCCCCCAAAAAGAGGTAATTTATTGGCTCAGGATGCACCAGATAGCTCTATTTTGCTTCTTTGGATAAAAAAATTTCCGGGGGGCATGCCCCCGGACCCCCCTAGAGGCTTAGGCGCCTTCGGCGCCGTCAACTTGTATCTTCGCAGTCATTTTGTAACACCCCCCTCCAAAGTGAATTGATCCGCCCTTGGGCCATTACAAAGAACTTTATTATTAACTATTATTTTCATTTAAATGGGGAGCCTCAATGTAATAGCTGAAAAGCTTTTACGAGCCTACAATGTGCATGGCAGCAACCGATTGCCACACACTATATAGCACTAAGCAGGCCATTGAACGAGAGTAGTGTTTCTTGTTCTTGCCATTATGAGCAGGCATATTGAACAGTTTCGCACATGATTTAACGTTATGAACAAAATTAATGTAGTTCAAGGCAGTCATAACAATTCCACCTTCAATAACGTTGGCAGTCTCTTTGTTTTTGGATTTCCACCTTCGATACGAAAGTTGTTTTAGTGCTTATAGTTCCCACAAAGCGCATCATCAACAGCTGTGGTAAGTAAATTTCTAATTTTAACGAGCGACAGGTATATATAAAGCTATCACTACTTGTTAGTGTCTGGCACTACTATACATTTATACAACGGAGTAAGAAAAACAATCGTCCTTAGTCCTCCCGCAACGAAGCTGTGCAATTTTCTTCAGATCGGATAAGTAAGACATGTGGTTTGTGTGTATATGTCGTGAGGCATTTTGTTTTGTTTGTTTGTTTGGTAAAATAAAGAGAAATAACATGAGATAATATATTCGAAGATAAAATGCGATGCGAAGATATCAAAAAGCAACCACGAACAACGAAATCCAAAATAGAATTGAACAAAATGAAACTACATTCAAATAAAATTAATTCAGAAAAAAACCAGACAAAGAAAACAACAACAAAAGCAACCAAACAAAGACAGACACTTTTAAAAGCAACGACTTTTGGGGGGTTATCTGACGCCCGTTCTGTTGAACAAACGTTTGCTTTTTTTTTCTTCCTAAACAGATTCGAACCATGGACTCCATATCTCGCACTGTACCTGCCATGTTGCGCCGCTGGGCCACCGTGAATCCAGACACCCCGGCCTTCATCTATGTGGACTCAGCAGGAGGGCGCAACGTGTTGACAGGTTCTCACGTCTACCGGTTCAGCTCCAGGTGAAAAGGATCTTCATTACGGGAGTTGCTTGCCCATGAACGATGGCGACTTCCGGTTGTGAACAACATTAAACAATGCATTCTGCGCAATTACGACCAGTTCGGTCCTAATTAAGGTCCAAGCTTTGTTGTTCTTACCTTTCCGTCTATCAATTCGAGCCAAACAGTTCGCCCGTTGAAAATGTCCTTCTGTAATATATGACTATTGGGTGACGTCATTAATCGATCAAGACCAAAGTCAACTTTCTCTAGATGGCTGTCCAAAATAACTTGAACCCAAGACCAGTCAAAAGTGGCCTTGATACTGAAGGAATAAGGAACGTACTCAAATAGTCGTATATGCAAGACAAAATTTGAAGCGAGCGAACATGACACAGTTTGGCTCAGTTTTATGGACCAAGAGTCTTGAAAACTTTAGAAAATGAAAGTTTGGATCCTAACTACGACCGAACTGGTCGCATAAACACAGATTCATTGTAGT
Organism: Littorina saxatilis; assembly: GCF_037325665.1. Taxonomy (NCBI): domain Eukaryota; kingdom Metazoa; phylum Mollusca; class Gastropoda; order Littorinimorpha; family Littorinidae; genus Littorina; species Littorina saxatilis. The sequence continues at coordinate 7,590 of NW_027129240.1, forward strand.
TTTTGTATTTGCATCGCCCAGCCATGAAACTACCAAAATTGAAGCAGTATAAACCACAACAAAAGACCTGTTGACAAAGTCAAATGCATTCTCAAAAACGATCATGTACAAAATATGTGGTTTTTCTCCAATTGTAAAAATGTCTAGAAGACAGTAAGCGAAATTAAGATCTAAAGTGGAATGCACTTTTCCCCAAATAATTATTTTGAAATGTCTGTGTTTTATTCTCATTTTCCTGCTGACAAAAAAAAAGTGTAATCTGTCCCGAATAGAGAAATAGGGACATGCCAACAACCCCTGCCGACATTTTTCAGCACGAAACTTGAATGTGTCTTGTTCGACTTACACCGTGTTTTTCTGTACGCTGTTATATCTGGCAATAGTCAAGTTTACTATCAGTCTGTACGATGGATGACACTCTGTACAGGTACGCAGCCATCTTGCGGCGCAACGGTGTGAAGCCTGGCACCACGGTATGCAACACTCTGCCCAACTCACCGGAGGGACTCCTGACGGATCTGGGCGTCATACTAGCCGGGGGAGTGGCCATGAACGGCCAGCTTGTTCTTTCTGACGGCGAAGACCTTGTCGGAAACCTCAAGAATTCTGCGGCCTTCGCCGTAATTTTGGATCCTAAAAATCCCAAGGGTGCAGCAAGAGTGCTAGAGAAGAGGGCGCATTCCAAATCAGAGTGTGGACAGGTTGGTTATTGTTGTGTCTTGTGTGTTAATGTTCCTATTTCAGACCTGTGTTTTTATATTTAGTCAAGTTTTGACTAAATATTTTAACATCGAGGGGGAATCGAAACGAGGGTCGTGGTGTATGTGCGTGTGTCTGTGTGTCTGTGTGTCTGTGTGTGTGTGTAGAGCGATTCAGACTAAACTACTGGACCGATCTTTATGAAATTTGACATAAGAGTTCCTGGGTATGAAATCCCCGAACGTTTTTTTCATTTTTTTGATAAATGTCTTTGATGACGTCATATCCGGCTTTTTGTGAAAGTTGAGGCGGCACTGTCACGCCCTCATTTTTCAACCAAATTGGTTGAAATTTTGGTCAAGTAATCTTCGACAAAGCCCGGACTTCGGTATTGCATTTCAGCGTGGTGGCTTAAAAATTAATTAATGACTTTGGTCATTAAAAATCGGAAAATTGTAAAAAAAAATAAAAATTTATAAAACGATCCAAATTTACGTTTATCTTATTCTCCATCATTTGCTGATTTCAAAAACATATAAATATGTTATATTCGGATTAAAAACAAGCTCTGAAAATTAAATATATAAAAATTATTATCAAAATTAAATTGTCCAAATCAATTTAAAAACACTTTCATCTTATTCCTTGTCGGTTCCTGATTCCAAAAACATATAGATATGATATGTTTGGATTAAAAACACGCTCAGAAAGTTAAAACAAAGAGAGGTACAGAAAAGCGTGCTATCCTTCTTAGCGCAACTACTACCCCGCTCTTCTTGTCAATTTCACTGCCTTGCCATGAGCGGTGGACTGACGATGCTACGAGTAAAATGGCATTGCGTTCAGTTTCATTCTGTGAGTTCGACAGCTACTTGACTAAATATTGTATTTTCGCCTTACGCGACTTGTTTTTTCTAGCCAACAGCAGGTAACTAGTGTATTCCATTTGCTTTGATCTTGATAATGATGATCATGAAGTTCTTACTTCGAACGGTTTTTGCCCTCCACGCTGGCGGTATCCAAACATGTGTTGCCGTGTTGTGAAAAGAGCATCAAACAATTCAAACCCAGTCAAGACGTCATTAATGGGTTTGTTTCAACAATCAAGAGAATCCAAGCCAAGTCAGTAGCCTAAATTTCGTAAGTTTCGTATGATCGTTGTCACATTAAGACATTAAGTTTCATGTTGAGTTCTATCTCTCTCCATCCTTTTCGCAGTGCACGTAACACGCTCTTAGCCTTAAAAAAACAACACGTTTGCTTGTTTCGTTCTGCATCACAGTTAAAGTATCCCGAAATGCCAGCCTTGAAGCGAGTGTTTGAAGTTGACTTTGAAAGAGGCGGCTTGGAAAAAAGGCCTCTGCTTCAGGTTCTTGAAAAAGAGCAGGAAAGCTTCGTGGCTGACGTCACACCACGTGACACAGCGCTCATCTTTACCACCTCCGGCAGTACAGGGTTCTCGAAGCTGGTGCCCGTGAGTCACGAGAACGTGCTCGCTTTGGGAGATGACCTGCACGAACATCTGGACCACCGTCCCGGAGAGGTCATCTATAACGACTGGTCTCAGGGTTGGGGTATAGGGTTTCCCAGCATGTTCCTTGCCCACGGTATAACCAGGTGAGTTAATTTTTTTTGCCAAGGCATTGAGCACATTCGTTTCTTTGTCGCCTGAACTGGCCTTTTTGCCCATTGTTTTCGTGGCATTCATGTAGTAGGAAAATGCTAGAATATTGAATAATGTATCACGGAAATATCTTTTTTAATCGGAAACAAAAAGAGAAAACAATTCAATTTATATCTTCGTGGTAATGGTATTAGTAGTAGAAGTAGTAGTAGCTGCAGCAGCCGCAGCAGCAGCTGCAGCAGCAGCTGCAGTAGTAGTAGTAGTAGTAATAGTGGTAGCAGCAGTAGTGGTAGAAGTAGTAGTAGTAGTAGTACTAGACAGATAGACAGATAGAGAGGGGAGAGAGAGAGAGAGAGAGAGAGAGAGAGAGAGAGAGAGAGAGAGAGAGAGAGAGAGAGAGAGACACACACACACACACCATGCACACACACACACACACACACACACACATACACACACACACACACACACACACACACAACAAGTTTGGATGGACGCAATTCATGTACTTCTCTCTTCAAGTCAAAAGAGAACGCCGATCTGTATTCTTTACTCGTGTAGAGTGTTGCTTGACACCAGCGCTGCAGCCCCTGAGGACGCACTCGCCTTCATGTGGGACGTGATCCGTCGTGAGCAGTGCACTGTGGCCTGCCTGGCTCCTCGCGAGCTGATCAAGATGACAAACCTCTGGCATCGCGAACAACAGGCAGGACAGAAACGGTGGCAGCTCCGCGTGATCGCGTCTTCGGGACAGCCATACCGTAAGACACACATGCTCGTGATTGGAAAGATCACCAAGAGCGTCCTCGTTGTTTACGGGTCCACAGAAACTGCGATGATGAGCACCAAGGTAAGTGCCTTCTCTCATTGAATTGGTTTAAATATATTTTAGTATTATAATTATGTAGTCGTTCCCAGGGGCGGACGAGGGGGGGGGGGGGGAGGGTGCACAGGGTGCACGTGCACCCCCCCTCCAGCAAAAAAAAATGTAAAAAAATTTGGAAAGCTGATTCTATGACCATTTATAAGTTCAAATGGCACCAGATGGCACCATTTTGCTTCTTTGAGCCAAATTTTTTTCCGGGGGGGCATGCCCCCGGACCCCCCTAGCAAATTCGGGCGCTTCGCGCCCATCACATTCACTTTCGATTCAAAGTGCACCCCCCCCTTACAAAGCAACTGATCCGTCCCTGGTTCCACACAAGCTACATAATTATACACTACTCGTCATAAAAACTAGGCAGATACGTTTAAGTGAAGATTTTCGTCATGAGACCGTTTATTATAAATCAATTATAATTATGTCAGGACAACAAATCCATTCCCCAACCTTTTTCAGCAAACGATTGATTTTGCATAAGTTAGTGTCTGTACAGTGGAACCTACAACACAGACACCCCACAAACATCAAATCCATAATAGAAAGGTTCCCGCGTTATATTTGTCAAAACATCAGAACGGCTTAGTCAGAAATATTCAAATATGAACTCCTTATCAACTAATAACAAAAAGCAAATAATAACACACATCCACACACACACACACACACACACACACACACACACACACACACACACACACACACACACACACACACGCACACACACACACACACACATAACCTCCACCAACCACCCACCTCTCCACCCCAAACACCATCACACACTTACAGTCAGTTTGTCATCATTTTCACGACTTCATAACAAGCTGGCTTCAGGGGAGACGTGGATTGTCAAAGGAAAAGCCAATCACGTTGTTTGTTGGACAAAAACGATGTTGTAGACCAGCATTTGTTGTGTTGGTCCTCGGGCCTTGGTCGTTAAAATTAAAACAAAGGACGATGTGGTCCCCCCAAAAAGCTGGTCTGCCAACAAGCCACCAAACATCTTATAATATCCCTAACAGCTCGTCACCAGCAGCGAAGACTACGTGGACTGTAACAACGGCACGCCGCTCAGTGGTGTGAAACTGAGGGTGGTCAACACGGAGCTACAAGACCAGCCTGTGGGACAGCTGGGGGAAATCCTCGCGCGCACTTCTCAACTTTTTGACAGATACGTCAACAACGATGAAGCCACTCAGCGAGCCTTCACCGAGGACGGATGGTACAAGACTGGCGACATGGGTTACTTCAACGACAAGGGGGAGGTAATTAAGGCTTCGCAATAAAGGCTTGTAGCACCGGCCGCGTGGTCTTCTTATTGCTGTTTTATAGACGGGGAATCGAGACGGGGGTTTGGTGTGTGTGTGTGTGTGTGTGTGTGTGTGTGTTTAGGGCGATTCCGAGAAAACTGCTCGACTAATCTTCATTAAACTTTACATACACATTATTTCAATTGATACCCCCAGACGTGTTTTCCATTGTTTTGATCAAAGGATTTGATGCATGACGTCATATCCGGCTAAAGGGTAAAGGGTGGAGATTTTTTTGATCTCCCAGGTCAACTGCTAGTGCCTTATCCCTCTTCGTGTGGACACGCAAACACAAGACCAAGTGCGCACGGAAAAAATCCTGAAGTCCATGTCAGAGTTCGGCGGGTTATAGAAACACGAAAATACCAAGCATGTATCCCCCGATAGCGGCGTATGGCTGCCTAAATGAAGGGGTAAAAACGGTCATGCACGTAAAAACCGTGGGAGTTTTAGTCCATGAACGGAGAAGAAGAATAGTGAGTGAGGTACTTTGGAAAATCTGTATAACTTGGCAAATATATCAAGATAACATTTTCTATTTGTTAAAGGCACAGTAAGCCTCCCGTAGACCATCACCGATACTGTCAGGCTTTTACACACAGTAGTACAAACACCCTTTCATTTAAACACTCACCACTTGAGAACATCCTAGGTGCCCTCCGTAAAGAGCGAGCAATTTTCAAAGATATTTTTTTGTGTGGTTTATCTTACCCCCGAGCCATCGTGAACCCGTGTGATCCAGTTTCCTTCTTTTGTCAAGTTTTGACTTAATGTTTTGACATAGAGGGGGAATCGAGACGAGGGTCGTGGTGTATGTGTGTGTGTGTGTGTGTGTGTGTGTGTGTAGATCGGTTCCGAGAAAAACTTCTGGACCGATCTTCATGAAATTTCCCATGAGAGTTCCTGGGTATGATATCCCCGTATATTTTTCTTCGATGACGTCATATCCGGCACTTAGTGAAACTTGAGGCGGCACTGTCACGCCCTCATTTTACAACCAAATTGGTTGACATTTTGGTCAAGTAATCTTCGACAAAGCCCGGACTTTGTTATTGCATTTCAACGTGGAGGCTAAACATTTTTTTTTTAATTAGTTGTCATTAAAATCAAATTTTCGCACACAGATTTAAAATTGATTACATCGTATTCTTCATCAAATTCTGAATCTAAAAATATATACATATGTCATGTTTACTCTTAAAATGTGATCACAATTAACGAAAATAGGTTAATTAGTACTACGACTAAAATGTAAGAAATCGATCCAAAAAGGGTTTCATCTTATTCTTTATTATTTCCTGATTCCAAAAACATATGTGCGGGGATTGACGAAGCTGTATTGTCTCGGTTAAAACAAAAATGCAGTGCTTTCAGTTTCATTCTGTGATTTCAACAGCTTGACTAAATGTAGTAATTTCACCTTACGCGACTTGTTTCACAATGTAGTCGTCAGTTTGTGATTTCAATGCGACTCGCTGTAAGCTTATCTGCAATAGCACGTTATTATGTACCTCTGAATCTAAACGCAACAAACGGCTGCAATTCACACGAACTCTAGCGATGGCTTTTGACAATTTAGAGGAACTGGCGATAGGCATAACCGTCGTCTGCTACGAGAACCACGACCTTGCGTGACCCTGCTTCCGGGCTTTTCCTTTTTCAAACTTTTCAAACTTCGAATTGCACTGATCTTGTCTTGATGAAAAAAGAATTCTTTCATGATTTAAGAATGTTTGTGTTAGAAGCTGTCAATTTATTATTTAGATTTTAAAAGTTAGGTCGATCTAGTGCCAAAAACGCACCGTCCGATTGTCGGATCAGACAATCCGCAAAATTGATACTTTGAAAATTGCTCGCTCTTTACGTAGGGCACCTAAGATGTTCTCAAGCGGTGAGTGTTTAAACGAAAGGGTGTATGTAAAAGCCTGACATAGTATCTGTGATGGTTTACGGGAGGCGTACTTTGCCTTTAACGCCCGTTTTCAAGATGCATAAGTAGATTCGTCCAACAAGTTTAAACTTTTCATGCGGAATTACCAGCTTAACATCAACCTTTAACTTTCTTGTTTTCACTGGTGATTTGTACAACATCCAACCACTACCACCACCCCCCCTCCCCCCCCCCAACACATACACTATTGTTTTCTCATCAAATACATGTAAAACGCGTGTTGTTTCATATCAATATACGGTTGGTTCTTTAAATAAAGCCTCAAATTCACATTAACAAGCATTGTAACGGAGGCCCCAGTAATTTTGGACAAAATCAGTGGAAAAATACCTTCATCTATAAACTGAAAGAGAAACATTAAAAACAATGCAAAAAACATCTTTTTTATAATTTGTGTGTGTGTGTAAACCTGGATGCATTTTTGTCAAGCCTTTTGAAATCATTTATCTCTTCTGTCAACGACAACTCTTCGAACATTTACGAACACTTTAAAACACATTCACAACTTCTTGATACATCTAACAACATGTTTTCCCTTATCATTTTCAGATTTATACGGTATGCCGTTCGTCCTACAGCATTATGCGAGGTTCCTTCCTCCTGTATCCTGGGTGGCTTGAGCGACGCATCAGCCAGTGCCCGGGTGTGGAGCAAATCCTGATTGTACCCGTGCCCGATCCTTTAGTCTTCCAGGAGATCTGCGCATGTGTCGTGCCCCGTCCTGGGGCACAGCTGACGTCAGAAGGGCTGACGGAGTTCTGCAAGACCTTATTTCTGACGTCAGAGAAATCTGAAATGACGGCGGTGCCTAAGTATTACTTGTTCTTCGACGCCCTGCCCACCACAAATACCGGAAAAACCAGTCGGCGTGCTACTGAAGCGGTTGCCAGGCAGCGTTTGGGATTGGAAGGTTAAATCAACCCTTCCAAGCAGACGAACAAATCATAATGGTAAATTTTGCGTTAATAAATTGAGCCACGAAGTAGGCCACTAATATTAATGTTTGCAGTCTTGATAAATCGTCGATAATTATTATGCTTGCTGATGGAAGTGTATGTGTCCGTCGAAAAAGAAAACATGTGTATCACTATCTCTTTGGAACAAAAGCGTCTTGCTAAAGTTTTGCTTTGGTGTGTGTATGTGTGTGTGTTGTGTGTGTGTGTGTGCGTGTGTGTGTGTATGTGTGTGTGTACACGTGTGTGTGTGTGTGTGTGTGTGTGTGTACGTGTGTGTGTGTGTATGTGTGTGTGTGTGTGTGTGTGTGTGTGTGTGTGTGTGCGAATACGAATACGAATACGAATAAGCTTTATTGTCATGAAACGTAGTGTTTATAAGACACGGGAAGATAAATAACCAAATGATTACTGTTACACGACACTTGAGATTGCCACAAGTTCTCAAATGTCGTATAGTTGTGTTCTTTTATTCTACGTCGCCCGTCTTCGCAGCAGCAGAAAACAACTCGTCAAATTGAGTTCGAGGATTTATTCAGCATTCAATACATACAACTGCACAACGTAGCAGAACTCAAATAGAAGCTTTTTTAACATTCAAATCGCGCTGGCATATATAGTAAATACTCAATCTCGAGAATATTCCAGACCGAACACGATACAACTACATTATACGAGCCGTGCATGGACTAAACTAGCGACATTCTCTTATGACGTACATCAAAAGCGCCGACACACTTAATCCGAACGAACGCCATGAACTCACGACTAAAACAGCATGGTAAACAACTTGTTTTGACAGGACTAGAAAGTTCACCTGCATTCTCGTCCAAGCATAAATATTGTGTTTACAAAATATAATATCGGTACTTTCCCACAAAATACAAATAAGTCAACTACATGCAACACACAAAACTGAACCAAAGCTCAGCAACGGTAGCGTTTCCTAACATTACCCCCAACACCAGAAGAAATTTACCTAATTTCTTTCAATCATTGAAACGCTACCTGTACACATATTATGTATACATAACAGATTGAAATCCAGGTATGTACATTAGTCTGTTGGAGAATGAACACAGTTTTAATCACATACTCGGCTGAGAAAATCTGCTCCAACATTGTCTGAACCCTTGATCGATTCCACTCGCATATCAAAGTTCTGCAAGTACATCACCCACCTCATGATACGATTATTCACGAACTTCGCAGAGTTCAGGTAGGTGAGGGGTTTGTGATCAGTCTGAAGCACGAATTTCACCCCTTGGAGGTAGAGTTCAAATTTCTTGATTCCCCACACGATGGCTAAACACTCTTTCTCCATGGTCGAGTAGTTCTTCTCGGCTCCTGACAGCTTCTTGCTGGCATAGCTGACCGGAAACGGTTTACCTCCATGCTCTTGCATCAGCATGGCGCCGATCCCTTCGTCCATGCGTCTGTACGCAAGATGAACTCTTTGGCGGTATCAGGAAGGCGTAGCACCGGGTCTCGTGACATCAGGTCGCGCACGGTCTGGTATGCCTTCTCCTGGGCTGGTCCCCAGAGTATTCGGTTGGGGCATCCTTTTCGGGTCATGTCCGACAAAGGCGCCGTTATGGCGGCGAAGTTTGGAATGAACTCTCTGTAGTACCCAGCCAATCCAAGGAAGGATCGCACCTGCTTCTTGGTTTCAGGACGTGGCGCATTGAGGATCTTGGTGACGTTTTCCAACAAAAGCCCCTTTTGACCTTCTTTCAGTGAATGACCTATGAAGTCAACGTTGTCGGTCCCCAAAATGCACTTGCTGGGTCTCACGGTCAGATTGGCTTTTGTCAGGCGGGAAAACAGTTCCCTCAAAGTCTCCAGATGCTCCGCAAAGGTCTCCGTGTGGACTAGCAGATCATCCCAGTAGTACACAACATTCTTCATTCCTTTGAGCATTTTTCGCATTCCCCTCTTCAGGGTAGCACCACTGTTCACCATGCCAAAAGGCATCCGCAGGCACTCATACGTTCCGTCTGGAGTTGCAAAGGCGGTCTTTGGTATGTCCTCTTCGCGCACAGGAATCTGCCAATATCCCTTGCTGAGATCGATCTTTGAGAAGATCTTACTGCCGGTTAACTGTCGGAATAGATCAGTTGCCGTCGGCATTGGTTCAGGGTCAAACACGGTGATCTTATTGACTTTCCTGAAGTCAATGCATACCCTGTTTGTGCCGTCTTTCTTCTTGACAACAACAACGGGAGATGAGTAAGGGGATGATGATTCACGGATGACCCCCATCTTCAACATGTTGTCGATGTCCTTCTTCAAGGATTCCCGAGCCTGAAACGGGATAGGGTATGGTTTTGAGCGAACAGGAACGTCAGATGTGAGGTGGACTTCATGTTCGACCAAGGACGTAGAGCCTGGAACATCAGAGAACCTATGGGTGAAGTCGCCCATAAAATCATGCAGCTCCTTCTGCTGGTCTTCTGTCAGGTCAGGTCCTAACTTGACGTCATCCACTCCCTCTTTCTTGTGGAGGTCTCCCAACTCCAGTAGTTCCTCACCGTCGAACTCGTCTAGTTCGGCTGGTTCTTCCGCACTTGCTGCGACCTGTACTGCTTCCGGAGGTCTCTCCACATACAGTTTCAGGAGGTTAGCGTGGTAGATCTTGGACTTCTTGCCGACATTCACCTTGTAGTCGTTGATCCCTACCACGGCCTCAACCTCGTATGGGCCTTTCCACTGCATCAGTAGTTTGTTGTGATCAGTGGGAAGCAGTATCAGCACTTTGTTACCTGGTGTAAACTTCCTGTTTACGGCTTTGCGGTCGTAGTAGTGCTTTCCACTATCCTGAGACTTTCTCAAGTTTTCTCTCGCAATCTCGAGAGTCTCCTCCAGTTTCTCTCGCAACTCGAACACGTACTGGTAACTGTTCTTCACTTCAGGTGTGTCCACATCTTTCGTCCACAATTCCTTTAGTATCTGCATCGGGCCTCTCACGGTCCGCCCGTACATCAGCTTGAACGGGGAGAATCCAGTGGACTCTTGTGGCACCTCCCTGTATGCAAACAGCAAGGCATTGATGTAGCGATGCCACTGCCTTGGCTGCTCACTGCATAGTTTCTTCAGCGTGGACTTCAGCGTCGCATTGAATTTTTCGACCAGCCCATAGCACATCGGGTGATAGGGTGTCGTAGTCAAGTGACGAATGCTCAGCAGCCTGTTGACCTCTTCCATGCATTCAGAGACAAACTGTGTCCCCAGGTCTGTGAGGATCTCTTCAGGAACCCCAATTCTGCTGAAAATGTCCACAAGTGCCTCGGCAACAGTCTCGGTGTCAATTTTCTTCAGAGGCACGGCTTCTGGGTACCTGGTTGCATAGTCTACCAGGGTCAGTACCCAACGATGACCCGCTTCACTTGGCGGTTTGATCTCGCCGATGAGGTCAATGGCCACCCTCTTGAAAGGTCGGTCGATCAAAGGCATCTTCTGCAACGGCACTTTCGGGACCCTTCCTCGAGGTATGGTTTTCTGGCAAATATCGCACGATCGGCAGAATCGAGTCACATCTGCATGCAGTCCTGGCCAGTAAAACGCAGCCTGGATTCTGTCCGATGTCTTCTTGACACCCAGGTGACCTCCCATAATAGAGTCGTGGGCCACCTCCATCACCTGGCGCCTAAGTGGTTGAGGCACCAGAACTTGACGTAATGGCTTCCCACCGTTGACTCTCGGGTGCTGGAACACTCGGTACAGGATCTTGGCCTTTACTTCAAAGTGCACAGTGCCTTCGCCCTTAGTCATCTCCTTGACAGGACGACTCCTGTACTTTGTCAAGGTCAAATCAGCTTCCTGTAGCTGAATCAGCCGATCCCTGTCCACGACAGCAGTTGCAGAACTGTTGGTGACCCTGAGTGGCGTAGTTGTTTTGTCCTTCTTCGCCTGGGCTCTGGTCGTCACAGCGCTTACAACCTGCGGCTGGTCGCGGCGATGCACAGTTGCTCTGTCATCTCGTAACAGTTCGCTGATATCTTCATTCGCGAATGGCAGTGGGTCTTCCTCCTCAACAGCAGGCTGAGCTGCGCCCATTCTCCATTCGACATCAGGGTCATCAGGACGTCTCGCACCCCCAATGTTCCCAATTAATAGATCGTACAAGGGCTTCTTCAGGCAGACGGCCTCAACTTCTCCGGTGAAGTATGGAGTATCGATCTGGATTTTTACCACTGGTGCCTTCACGCATTTGCTGTCAGCCATGAGCGTCCACTTGAAGTCACCAGTGAACTTCTCTGTTGGCACCAGATCCTCTTTGACAATGACTCCATTGCAGCCCGAATCTCTGAGAACAGTCACTTCCTGCTTCTCAACAAATCCCTTCGACACGGGCATGTTCGACACTGACACAGCTGCGCTGGCGACGACAGAGATTGACTTGCCATTGGCGAGTAGAAGCTGGCCATCAGATAGACATTCTTCCACGTCCGATGGTGTAGCCACTTGCTCGGCAGCCCTTGGAAGTATGACGCTGCTCGCACATACTTGTTGGTTCGAGCCACTCGTTTGCCTCTTGTTGTCGTAATATCTCCGTCGATGTTCTTGCGCTTTGTCATTGACATGTCCGTTATTTTTCTTTTGGGGACAGTTGGCGACTCGGTGACCCTTGGCATTGCAATGGAAACACGTTATGTTCTGCCCTTCATTGGATGATGGTGCGGACTCAGTTTGTCCCTTGGCAGGTTGGTTTCCCTGGTTCCCGCTCTTCTGGAAAGGTTTCGATGACTTTGACGTCCCCAGGGTCCTTCCGTGAGCAATGAGATAACGCTCAGCAGCATCAGTAATGTCCTTCAAACCCCGCAGTTTTTGCTCTTCCAAGCGGGTCGCCAGGTCCTTCGGGCAGGCATTAAGGAACTGCTCCTTCACGATCAAGTCCCGCAGACTCTCGTATGACTGCTCTTCACCTGATAACTCCACCCACTTCTGCAGGTATGACGACAGGCGCTCCACAAACTGGCTCGGTGTCTCTCCAGACAATGGCTGGCATTCGCGGAAGCGTTGACGGTAGCCCCTTTCAGTGAAGTTGTAGCAACGCAACAGAGCTTCCTTCAGTACATCATAGTCTCTGGCGTCATCGTTTGAGAGTCTAGTGTAGACCTCAAGTGCTGCCCCAGTCAAATGTGCGCTGAGTTGAATCGCCCAGTTGTCGCGCTGCCATCTAGCACTCTCAGCGAACCTCTCGAATCTTGCAAGGTAGCAGTCGATCTGGTCCTTCCCGTCAGCGAATGCTGGAAGTTCCGGTGCCCTGTGTAACATTTGCTGCTGGTTATCTCTTTGGCGTGGTGCCTCGTGCTCATTTTGAACACGCACCATTTCTGTCTGAAGCTCTAAACGCTTCGTCTCCATTTCTATTTGGAGCTCTAAGCGTTTCAGCTCAATTTGCCTTTCTCTTTCTTCACGCTGCGCTTGTCTTTCTTCACGCTGCGCTTGTCTTTCTTCACGCTCACTCTGCGCTTGTCTTTCTTCACGCTCACGCTGCGCTTGTCTTTCTTCACGCTGCGCCAGGAGTCGTGTCTGGGACTCGACGAACTCCGTCAACTGCTTGCCTTTTAGTCCCAGTTCAATTCCTTTTCCCCAGAACTCAGCCATTCTGGTCTTTACCGGTGCGTTCGTCTGTATTCTTTCACAGCCACGAACGTAGACGAATGTAGTCTTCTAAAAGAACACAGTCTCTACCGCACCTCCGATGCTTCTCTCGTCGCTGTTCACCTTCGTAGACGCAGGCTGCCACCCTCCTCGTCTAACGTGACGGCGCACTCTGCTCACGATACGTACACGACGTACCCCAGTCGTATTTCGTAGTATTAATGCACTAGCTCCGCGACGAAGTCCGTCTCGTCCAAACGGCAGCTAACCTCTGTAATCCCGATACACTCCGGCGTCGCTCACCGTACCGAGCTGCGGCGATTACCAAACTCTTCACCAGTCACACCGAATCCACGGTTCCGTAGTCTCAATACTGATCCCTCAGGATACACCCGATTGATGGCTACCTCCTGTGACTGTCTTGACACTGGTCCTTGTTGCTGGAAAACCCTTGGCGTTAAACGTAGATCCCGGCTTGGCCCCCAATTGTTACACGACACTTGAGATTGCCACAAGTTCTCAAATGTCGTATAGTTGTGTTCTTTTATTCTACGTCGCCCGTCATCGCAGCAGCAGAAAACAACTGGTCAAATTGAGTTCGAGGATTTATTCAGCATTCAATACATACAACTGCACAACGTAGCAGAACTCAAATAGAAGCTTTTTTAACATTCAAATCGCGCTGGCATATATAGTAAATACTCAATCTCGAGAATATTCCAGACCGAACACGATACAACTACATTATACGAGCCGTGCATGGACTAAACTAGCGACATTCTCTTATGACGTACATCAAAAGCGCCGACACACTTAATCCGAACGAACGCCACGAACTCACCACTAAAACAGCATGGTAAACAACTTGTTTTGACAGGACTAGAAAGTTCACCTGCATTCTCGTCCAAGCATAAATATTGTGTTTACAAAATATAATATCGGTACTTTCCCACAAAATACAAATAAGTCAACTACATGCAACACACAAAACTGAACCAAAGCTCAGCAACGGTAGCGTTTCCTAACAATTACATTGTTTCTTTTTTTTGTAAGCAATTATATACTAATTCTCCCAATTTAGTTTGTACATGTACTTTGTCTACTTGCAAAAGTTGACTTGGTGCATCATATAAATATATTGCTATTTCATATGTTACGTGGATTTCCATTGGTCAATTGGGCAAAACTGAGCTCAGTGCAAAAGTGATATCGACGACATTTCCGTCGATATCAGTTTTGATATCGACGACCTCTTTATTGCTTCCCCACTTCAAAAACAAAAACACCTAAATTTAAAAACAAACAAATATAGGTATATGAAAATGTAATTATCCACAATTTAGTTGAGCATGTGACAAGACTTTTTGAAAGGAAAGACATTTTAAAATACTGAAAAGTACAAGAAAAGAGTAAACAAAAAGAAATCAGAGGGAGGAATATGGAACAGCCGAAACTGAGACAAATACTTTTGTAATTTCTTTACAGAAAATAAATGTCCAGAGAATTAGCAATATAATTGACTGTCTCGATTTTGATATCGGTCTCAACAGACCATAGCAGAAGGTATCATCACACAGTCCGTCAATATTGGGTAATATAGGTCGATTAATGTCACTCATGATAGATTTTCGTAATTGGTTGTTTTCTTTGCAATTATCTAGAAAATATATTTCATCTTCTATTACTCCACATGTTTCACATAATCTATTTTCCCTAGGTGTATTGCTGTATCTACCAGTTTTAATTTTCAGGTCGTGGGCATTAAAAGTGGACTGATTTTTCCACACATGATCTAATCCAATGACTTCCAACAAATAATATCCATGGATATGTTTCACTGCCTTTGATGTACATATGATTATATACTTTGCTCAGATGAGATGTTTTTGGAAGATCCAATATGTGTAACCAGTACGCAATGATATTACATATTATTGTAATGCTAACTGGGAATCTTCCTAATTCTCCTAGTACTGGTACTACCATAGTTTTCTCAAGAAGAATTTGTTTACAGAATTTTGAATGAACTTTTTCATGTTGATATTTACAAGTCATGCATTCTTTAAACATTTTTGATAAATCTAATAGTTCATTTGTATTAATCTGGTGTGGTATGTTGATATTGGTGAAATCAAACTATCATACAATTGTAACATAACTTTTATGTTGATATCAGTTTTACGGAACGTTTGACGTAAAGCATGAAGTGCTTTGTTTGCTTGTTTGTTCAGATGATCTTGTGCTCTATTTAGATTGCCATTTTTATGTAAGACAACTCCCAAATACTTATATTCTTCAGCTGTTCGAATAATGTCTTCTCCACAATAAAAATATGCACCTTTGGATTTATTTGTGAAAATACTACTACTTTGGTTTGTGTGTGTGTGTGTGTGTGTGTGTGTGTGTGTGTGTGTGTGTGTGTGTGTGTGTGTGTGTGTGTGTGTGTGTGTGTGCTCTTGTTGGTGCCTGTCTGGTAATGTACATGTATGTATTTACACCCCCGGTATAGGGGTGTGTATAGGTTTCACTCGATGTGTTTGTTTGTTTGTGTGTTTGTTTGTGTTCGCAAGTAGATCTCAAGAATGAACGGACCGATCGTCACCAAACTTGGTGAACAGGTTCTATACATTCCTGAGACGGTCCTTACAAAAATTGGGACCAGTCAAACACACGGTTAGGGAGTTATTGGTGGATTTTGGTTTTTTGGGGGGATCAACTACGGCATAACTCTTCCTTATCTTCTCCATGTTTTCAGCGTTTACCTCCCTTCCTTCGTATGGTGCACTATAGTATGAGGGGGGCATCTTCGGATATTCCCGGCGTTCTGTTACTATTTTTAGAAGGTCACCGCAGTGTCCAGAACGTAAATTGGACCCGTAAATTATCCTCACTGTAAAAGTGCAAAGGTCGAATCAATTTATAGCCACGCGAAAAATACACTCTTATCTATCTCTATATATTTATACAATAGATATAGATATATATATATATATATATACGGCTTCTCTGTGTGTGTGTGTGTTTGAGTGTGTCTGTAGAAAACACCTGTGTATTGCACAGTTCTGTTTGTGATGTGGTACCTAGGGCGTCGTCGACAAGTATGGGACTCGACATGATATGATCAGGAATGGCATTATGGCCCCTGAATCATGTTCGTGCTGTTCCCATTCCATGAGTCTGGAAGGGACCTAAGCTTGACGGGTCCATGGTTCGAACCCGTAACAGTGCGCCACTCAAGCCGGGTATTCGGCTCTACTTGCTACCCGGCGAAGCGGCAGATACACCGGGGACAAAATCTGGTCGATGAGATATTTCAATACCTGCTCTCAGCGCGCAGCGCAAACCGATTTTGTTTTTTTGTTTTTCGGGATCTTTTGTTTTCTGTATGCGGTCAGTAGGTGTTACAGAAAGAGTTATATTGATTTGTCTTTTTCTCCGCCTGTCTCTTTGTCCACTCAATCAACTTATTTTAACCACACTTGTTAGCAGTGCCTTCTCAGTTGGTGGCAGTGAGAATGGTAAGGACGGGGGTGTTTTTCCTACCTCGGAGGAATTTCTTGTTTTTTCTCATAATAAGTTTGTCATTTGGGCTTAATATCAAGAACACCCACCAACACAACACTGACACACGTCCACACACACACACAACATACGATTCAAACGAGAGAGAGAGAGAGAGAGGGAGCTTGGCAGGGGGCGAGAGAGTTTGAGAAGGGTGATTGGCATCGATCGAGTGCCCTAATGGAATTTTCCGGGAAATTCCGGACGAAGACCGTGAAAGCTGAAAGACGTTGTGGAATGGGGGGGGGGGGGGGGGGGGGGTAGAAGTAACACTGACATGCTGCTAATGTACTTGCGGACAGAACTAGTCTTTCCTCAGAAAATGATGTGTCACATTGCATGCGCGTTTACGAAATACGTTGAAGCTTCCGTTCTCTGTTGAACCATCGATCGAAAAGTCAAGTTGCCTGGGTGCTATTTTTAGAACTGACGGTATTATTATTCGCTGTCGACAGGCTTGCGGGTGAGGCCTTTTCTCTCTGCCGTTTTATTGACCACTGGACCGAGGTATGAAGCCTGGCTTAAGTAAGCATGACGGTGTACGATAGAATGTCCGACGCATAAATGTAAGATCTTAAAGTGTTGAATAAAAGTGCTTCGGAGTGAATCGAGGGTTATTCAGTGCTGAACTGACTTAAACGCATCACAATAATAGAGCAGAACCCAAATCAAATGCTATTAAAGCGAAAAATTGGAAGACTTTCGGATGTGAATGGAGATACAGATAGATACCTTTGGAGGAGGAAAAAAGACCTATTTTACGTTTCTGTAAAGTATAACACATTGTCAATAATATACATAAACGTGTTCATATTTTAACACAATCGTGCATAGAAGATTCCTTTTTTTTCGAAACCTATCGAATGAGAATTAATGATATTAATCTCCCTGTGTTGTAACACCTGTGCAGCTGTATACCGTCTTCAAGCGACAGGTGGATACTGAGCGACGATGGCATCGAAAGGTAAGGACAATTCTTGCTGCTGGTGTGACTGTCGTGTTTATGCTGGTGTACACAAAGATTGATCAATTGATCTTTACTACTCAAGGATGGAGAATTTAGGCTGTTGCCGAGTCTTAAAATCTGTGACTGCCCCTGCTAAATCTACGACATGCATAAAAATAAACGCATGTAGATATTCATCAGTACTAACTATACAATGTTACAAAGTACGTGCTGCCCTACATGTGCGTTTAAAAGAAAACACTGAATTACGATATCATAACATAGCAAAATTAAGAGAGAGAGAGAGAGAGAGAGAGAGAGAGAGAGAGAGAGAGAGAGAGAGAGAGAGAGAGAGAGAGAGAGAGAGAGAGAGAGAGAGAGAGAGAGAATTGTCTTTTTTAAGTACATGTACACATGATCGTAGTGCATAGAAAGGGAACACAAACCGTTGTGGTTTTTGTCTGTAGTGTTCAACTTTATGATTTCCTCTTTTTCGCAAGAAATTGATTCATTGACTAATTGATTGACTAATTGACAAGACGGATCGATTGATCGATTAACTCGGAAACCATTATGGGGATGAGGTTCTTGTAACTGCCCGGTTTAAATCAGACTTGCCATTTACATATTGCTCCCGAATGATTCAGTACATTTTTATTTTCACAGCTTCCATGCTCATGGTGGGTAGGACCGGAAGTGGGAAGAGCACTTCCGGTAACATGATCCTGCAAAAAGAAGCGTTTGACACTTCCCCGGAGTTCTGTTCCGTCACCCAGGAGTGTAGTCTTCAAAGCAACACCATCCTAGGCATGATTGTGCAGGTAACAGTTTATTGCCTCGTAAACAATTGAACATTCCTAAAACTTTCCAAGGGGAATATAATGTTTCGTCTTCTTTTCTGGCATTTCTTTTCAAGTTAATTGATCCTATACAAATTTGAAAAATAGTATCTGTTTTCTGTCTTTTTGTGGTCTCTGTTTTGTGGTGTTTAATCCAAGTCGTATCCTTTGCCGGTTTCCATGTTGCGCGATTGATGTTGATTCCAGAACCCATATCAGGTTTACCAAAAAGTTATCGAACTCCGTATACTATTTCCTTATTCAATGGATTTTCGCTTCTGTATCCTTTTCTTGAAATTGACATTTTTGAACTTCTTCAAATTTTTCAATTTTTTTCTTCTTCAAATTTCAATGCTTTTCTTAAATTTTCCATGTGTTTCTCCTTTCTCCCCGTCTCAGGTGATGGACACCCCGGGTCCAGGCTATTTGACACGGGTAAGAGCCACGAGGAGGTGGGACTGAGGATCGTGCAGTGCGTCATCAACATGCACCCTGGCCCTGACGTCATTCTCTACGTCATCAGAATCGGAGAAAAGTACACCGCCCAGGATTTCGCCGCCTACCGACGTTTCAAGATGCTGCTGGGGTCCAGCGTGACTCAGCATATGATGGTACTTTTCACTGGCGGGGACAAGCTTATGATGGTACTTTTCACTGGCGGGGACAAGCTTATGATGGTACTTTTCACTGGCGGGGACAAGCTTATGATGGTACTTTTCACTGGCGGGGACAAGCTTATGATGGTACTTTTCACTGGCGGGGACAAGCTTATGATGGTACTTTTCACTGGCGGGGACAAGCTTATGATGGTACTTTTCACTGGCGGGGACAAGCTTATGATGGTACTTTTCACTGGCGGGGACAAGCTTATGATGGTACTTTTCACTGGCGGGGACAAGCTTATGATGGTACTTTTCACTGGCGGGGACAAGCTTATGATGGTACTTTTCACTGGCGGGGACAAGCTTATGATGGTACTTTTCACTGGCGGGGACAAGCTTATGATGGTACTTTTCACTGGCGGGGACAAGCTTATGATGGTACTTTTCACTGGCGGGGACAAGCTTATGATGGTACTTTTCACTGGCGGGGACAAGCTTATGATGGTACTTTTCACTGGCGGGGACAAGCTTATGATGGTACTTTTCACTGGCGGGGACAAGCTCAGAAAACTTGCTGGTACAACCATCGAGCAGTTTGTTAAACACGTTCCCGACAACCTTCACACGGTCCTAAGAGAATGTGGAGAGCAATGCATCGTTCTCAACAACGAATTAACTTTCGCAAACGGCCAAACGCAGGTGGCAAATCTTTTAGGAAAAGTCCAAGAACTGAGACGCATGAACGATTACAGGCCGTACACGTGTTACAGCTACGGGAGGGTTGCAAACACGCTGGAAGAAGTTGAGGCAGTGAGGAGGGAGGTGAGGAGAAAGTTGGGCGAGGTGGAAGAACAAGAAGCCAGAGCTGCACAATACTGGCAGGAACGAGAAGCCCAGTTCAAGCAGATGCTTGACCGACTGACACTCACACAGGGGGTTTATGACAAACGCATGACAGACTTTGCAAAGCAGATGGAAGAAGAAAAACAGAAGAGGTTGGACGCATGGTTACTGAAGAAAGAACAAGAAGAAAGAGCGCTGGAAGCGAGAAAGAAAGAGGAGAAAAGGAGACTACTTGAAAAGAAAAGGGAAAATGATAGAAGGCTGCGGTGGGAAAGAGAAGAACACGAAAGACAAATCCGAAATGAGCAAGAAAGACAAAGGAGGATACAGGAAGAGGAAAGAGAACGCCAGAGAACAATACTGGCAGCGGAAGCGGAAGAAAGACGAAGGAGTCTCGCAGAACGAGAACGAGAACTTGAACGAGAACGCGAGGCGGTAGAGAGAAGGCTGGCCGAGGAAGTTGTCATTGTGGGACGAGTGATTTTCGATGTCTCTCGAATCGCCCTCAGGTTAATGAGGTGACTAGCTCATAAAACGTGTCACCTTTTTACATTTAGTCAAGTTATGACTAAATGTTTTAACATAGAGGGGGGAATCGAGACGAGGGTCGTGGTGTATGTGTGTGTGTGTGTGTGTGTGTGTGTGTGTGTGTGTGTAGAACGATTCAGAGTAAACTACTGAACCGATCTTTATGAAATTTGACATGAGAGGTCCTGGGAATAATATCCCCGGGATGTTTTTTCTTTTTTTTCGATAAATGTCTTTGATGACATCATATCCGGCTTTTTGTAAAAGTTGAGGCGGCACTGTCACACCCTCATTTTTCAATCAAATTGATTGAAATTTTGGCCAAGCAATTTTCGACGAAGGCCGGACTTTAATATTGCATTTCCGCTTGGTGGCTTAAAAATTCATTTATGACTTTGGTTATTAAAAATCTGAAAATTGTAAAAAAAATATTTTTTTAATAAAACGATCCAAATTTACGTTCATCTTATTCTTCATCATTTCCTGATTCCAAAAACATATAAATATGTTATATTCGGATTAAAAACAAGCTCTGAAAATTAACAATATAAAAATTATGATCAAAATTAAATTTCCGAAATCGTTTCAAAAACTATTTCATCTTATTTCTTGTCGGTTCCTGATTCCAAAAACATATAGATATGATATGTTTGGATTAAAAACACGCTCAGAAAGTTAAAACGAAGAGAGGTACAGTAAAGCGTGCTATGAAGCACAGCGCAACCGCTGCTGCGCCAAACAGGCTCGTCACTTTCACTGCCTTTTGCACTAGCGGCGGACTACGTTCAGTTTCATTCTGTGAGTTCCACAGCTTGACTAAATATTGTATTTTCGCCTTACGCGACTTGTTTACATTTACTATAGTCAATAGAAAATTCTTTAATTTTTATTTTACAGAGGTCCCATTTAACTTGTGAATCAATCTCAAGATACTCGTTGTCATAATTCTCCAACAAATCGCGTAAGGCGAAAATACAACATTTAGTCAAGTAGCTGTCGAACTCACAGAATGAAACTGAACGCAATGCCATTTTTCAGCAAGACCGTATACTCGTAGCATCGTCATTTGTTTGTTTGTTTGTTTGCTTAACGCCCAGCCGACCACGAAGGGCCATATCAGGGCGGTGCTGCTTTGACATTTAACGTGCGCCACACACAAGACAGAAGTCGCAGCACAGGCTTCATGTCTCACCCAGTCACATTATTCTGACACCGGACCAACCAGTCCTAGCACTAACCCCATAATGCCGGACGCCAGGCGGAGCAGCCACTAGATTGCCAATTTTAAAGTCTTAGGTATGACCCGGCCGGGGTTCGAACCCACGACCTCCCGATCACGGGGCGGACGCCTTACCACTAGGCCAACCGTGCCGGTCGTAGCATCGTCAGTCCACCGCTCATGGCAAAGGCAGTGAAATTGACAAGAAGAGCGGGGTAGTAGTTGCGCTAAGAAGGATAGCACGCTTTTCTGTACCTCTCTTTGTTTTAACTTTCTGAGCGTGTTTTTAATCCAAACATATCATATCTATATGTTTTTGGAATCAGGAACCGACAAGGAATAAGATGAAAGTGTTTTTAAATTGATTTCGACAATTTAATTTTGATAACAATTTTTATATATTTAATTTTCAGAGCTTGTTTTTAATCCAAATATAACATATTTATATGTTTTTGGAATCAGACAATGATGGAGAATAAGATGAACGTAAATTTGGATCGTTTTATAAATTTTTAATTTTTTTTACAATTTTCCAATTTTTAATGACCAAAGTCATTAATTAATTTTTAAGCCACCACGCTGAAATGCAATACTGAAGTCCGGGCTTCGTCGAAGATTACTTGACTAAAATTTCAACCAAATTGGTTGAAAAATGAGGGCGTGACAGTGCCGCCTTAACTTTCACGAAAAGCCGGATATGACGTCATCAAAGACATTTATCAAAAAAATGAAAACAAAGTTCGGGGATTTCATACCCAGGAACTCTCATGTCAAATTTCATAAAGATCGGTCGAGTAGTTTAGTCTGAATCGCTCTACACACACACACACACACACACACAGACACACACACGCACATACACCACGACCCTCGTCTCGATTCCCCCCTCAACGTTAAAACATTTAGTCAAAACTTGACTAAATGTAAAAAGGTGTTTAAACCTTCAACAAACACTCTATCTTTCAATAAACTGTCGTTAAATTTCCAGTATGACGGGCCTCTCTCCATATGAGTCAGACTGTATTTCATTCTAACCATTCTATGGTCGCTCTGGGCAACGGATTGAATTTCGCACTCATGTGCACGATTTAAAATGTTATCCGACACAAGTATATAATCCAATCTTCTTGCTATGAAAGGAGTTTTCCGGTACCATGTAAACTCCTTGTCGTCTCCATGTGCCAAACGCCACAAATCGTTTAATGCACATTTAGTCAACATCGTCTTAAACATTTCAACATCTGTGTTGTTGTGCTTTCCGCCGCTTATGATATGTAATTGATTATCAAGTACACAATTAAAATCTCCACAGACAATTTTTTTCTTATACATTCGCTCATGTAGACAGTTGGAGAGGAATTCGTAAAAACAAACTTTTCTCATGAGCTTCATTTGGACTGTAAACGTTAAAAATATATATACTTTCTTCATCTGCGTGGATTTCCAATTCAAGCACTCTTTTAGATTTTACAACACATGCAACGTCATAAGGAAAGGATTTTTTCACTAAAATTTTTGCGAATTCTACTCCGATTGATTCCATTGTTGATTCCAACCCTCGTTGATTCTATTGTCTTTCGTAATTTCTCTATTTATTTCTTTATTTCCCTTGGTTCAAATCTGTGTTAGCTGTGCACCGCCTGATGCTGGTGGGCAAGACAGGCGGCGGGAAGAGCTCGTCAGCCAACATGATCCTGGGGCGACACGTCTTCAGCACGTCTGACGAGTTCTGCTCCGACACGTCGGACTGCAGGATGGAGAGCGTCACACTCGGCGACCTCACAGTGCAGGTCGTGACTCTTGTGCATTTATGATGGTGGTGGTGGTGGTGGTGGGGTTGGTGGTGATGATGATGATGATGATGATGATGATGATGATGATGATGATGATGATGATGTGTGTGAGGTGAGAGAGAGAGAGAGTGTGAGTGTGTGTGTGTGTGTGTGTGTGTGTGTGTGTGTGTGTGTGTGTGTGTGTGTGTCTGTTCTGTATGTTGTCTGTGTGTGTGTTGTTGACTGATGGACTTTGATAAAAAGAGAGTACTGATTTCAATCCCCCTATTACCACACAGGTAATGGACACCCCAGGGCTGTTCGACACGTCCAAGAGTCACGAGGAGTTGGGACTGGTCATTGTCCGGTGCGTCATCGACCTTCACCCCGGGCCACACGTCATCTTCATCGTCTTCAGAATCGGCACGCGCTACACGGAAGAAGAATTCGCGGCGTACCGACGCCTGAAAGTCCTGTTCGGGTCCAAAGTCACTCAACACATGGTCGCCCTCTTCACTGGCGGAGACAAGCTCAAGAAAAGCGGCAAAACCATCGAGCAGTTTTTACTGACCGCTCCGGACAGTCTTAGGACTGTGTCCGCTGAATGCGGTGGCCGATACGCCGTGCTGAACAACGAGCTGGACTTTGCTGAAGGTCAAGCTCAAGTGAAAGCCCTGCTGGACAAAGTCGAGGCCCTGAACGCCCGGAACGAGAAGACGCCGTACGTGTGCAACAACTACAGCAGGATCGGGAAGAGCCTGGACGACGTGGAGAGCCTGAAGAGAGAGGTGGGCCACAAGATGCGGGAGGTGGAGGCCCAAGAGGTCAAGGCCATGAAGTACATCCAGGAGCGGGAAGCGGAGTACCGGGAGAAGCTCGACCAGCTCAACCTCACGCACGAGGAGTACCGACGACGCCAGGAACAGTTCGAGAAGGAAATGGAAGACGAGTATCAGAAGAAGCTGGCTGAGTGGGAGCGAGAAAAGGCAGCGGAAGAACGGCAGATGGAAGCAAGAAGGGCGGAACAAGAGAGGCAAATGCAGAGAGAGCTGAAGAACTACAAAGACAAGCTGATGCAGGACATGGAAGACTTGAAGAAGAAACTGGAAGAGGAGCACAAACGCAACGCACAAAGACTCCAACAGGAGAGAGACGAACATCAAAGTCAGATGGACAGAGAAAACGAAGCCTTGGGAGAAAAACTCCGAGAAGTGGAGAGGAAACTCAGGGATCTGAACGACAAGGAACAGCGACGTGAGCAGACGCGACTGACGGATGATCGATACAAAGTCTGGATGGATACCCTGGGTACAGTGGCGACTCTGATTCAAGGTGTCATGGACAACTCATCCAAGCAGGAATCAAACGAGCTGGCGCTGGCGCTGCTCTCCAAGATGATGGACCTGCAGGTTGCAGAGAAAAGGAGTAAATAATTGTTGTGAGCGATCCGCAGCTCAACCAAGTATCGCACCCTTATATTGCTGTCACTGCTTTTATATATTTGTTTTGTATTAATCATCACCAGGCTGTTGACAATATCTCAACAAATAAGGGACGTACGATGACAAGTTTTGTGTATGATGCATTGTTTTTGTGTTGTTTTGTTTCTAAGTTTTTGTGTTTTTTGCTTTGTCAGTTTGTTTGGTCTTTAACCTTCACGGTGCTTCTTGGATCGTGTACCACCCAGAGGCTCAAAAAAATGTCTACATCTCTGACACAATGTGCACTTTTGGTTTGAAATTCCATTGTAAATCTTTAAACATCACAATACCTTCTTAATGACCACATCTCAATTCGTTACGTTGGTAAACAATCAGGAGAAAAGGCTCTAGTTGAAACAACACATTCTGGATTTAATAGACCTGCATGACCTGCATGCTATTTTTGGAAAGATATAACGGTGTAAATTGATATAGCGTAATGTTATATTTTTAACTCAAATTTGGAATCTCGAGAAGTTTTGGGGTTGAAGGTTTGACCGCTCTTCCGTGACGAATTTGTCTGAACATTTCGCTGTGACTGCCTGCGTTGTTAGTAGAAATATGTGTGCATGTCGTTTTGTTATGTGCATAACTATTGCTACTCATTTGATCGTGATGATTAAACCATTCCGCCAATCAAATAACAGTTTAAACGGTATGCACACATATCTGTACTTTTGTCTCAAGTGTTTTTACTTTCCTATCCAGGTTTTTAAAATATTTGTTACGTGTTAGTGTATATTGTGAATGTGTATAACCTTTAGCATGTTCTACTTACACTTTGGAAAATTATTGTAATCGTGCGAGAGAAAAGATTCGCTGTGTGGAACTACATAGTATTTAAAGATTTGAAATATGAAATGAGATTGTGACTGTATCTTGCTTAATTTTTTCTACCGCCTCCCCATGTTTCCTTTTCAATTGTGTGTGTGTGTGTGTGTGTGTGTGTGTGTGTGTGTGTGTGAGAGAGAGAGAGAGAGAGAGAGAGAGAGAGAGAAGCTCAATTTATTAATGCATACCTTACTGATCTTGATCTGGCTGTCATGCGCGTTTCCTTTACGACACACACACACACACACACACACACACACACACACACTCACTCACACACGCGCGCACGCACAAACACACACACACACACACGCACGCACACGCACACACACACACACATACACACACACACACACACACACACACATTGTGTGCAATTAGAGTATTTATTCTGAAGTAAAAGTGTCATACAGAATTTTAAAAAACAGTATTGCAAGTACAATTCATTAACAAAATATGCAAACAAAAAAAGTAAGCTGAGGCGTGTCAATGTGCACTTTCTGAAAATATCGTGCTCATATCACATTTAGAACTGACGCTGTTCCAGTTTGTCGCGAGTAGCCTCAAATGTTACACATTATGTACATTCGCAGGTATATTACCTTCTGATGCAAAATATTGAAAAAAATAAAACTAATAATGAATCTATTTCATCCATTTTCAATGAGGGAACATTGAAAGGTAAGTTACATAATTATGCAATCACCCCTTTTTTTCTTGTTTGTTCACTTTAAAGGCCGATCGGTTTTGTCCAGGATCTAATGTTGCATAAACTAACCTTTTCTTGTATTTTTTGTGTTGGTATTGTTTATTATTCATGATTATTTAAATATACATACGAAGCATTGTTACCGCTCCGTCGCTTATAATACTACAACACTGCAAACCAAGGTAACTAAACGTGCCAATATATATAATCTATGAATTAAAAAAAAATGTGCATGCAAGATGACAAAACGTGCCAATACACACACAACACATTCAAAGAAAATGTGCATGTAAGGCGGAGAACATGTAACAGAACTTGCCAAAACAAAAACAACAAATTCAAAGAAAATATGCAAGCAAGATCAGGTTACTCAACGTACCAATACGCAAACTGTTTGTTTGGTTTGTTTAGTTTATTTGTTGCTTAACGTCCAGCCGACTACGCAGAGCCATATCAGGACGAGGAAGGGGGGGATGAAGGGGGCCACTTGTCAAGCGATTCCTGTTTACAAATGCACTAACCCATTACTTGTGTCCCAGCAGGCTTTAGTAAAACTAAATTAATACCTACTGGAAGATTACCAGTTTCCAGTATGTTAAAATAGGCTTAACCTATCTACTGCTGGACTTACATCAGAACACTAACAGATTAAACTATACATGAATCGCGAGACAAGCGGCAAGAGAAGAGATTTTTGGAAAAAATACAGGTGAATGAGCAAGAAGGCAGAAAAAAGAAAAGAATTCATGAAGAAAAAGAGAGCATGACAGGAAAGAGGAACCAAAAATCTACCTAACAGCAAACTAGAAAGCTCCTGCGGTTCCCAAAACAGGAGGGGCCTTTAATTTCATAACCGCAGTGCCCCACTGCGGGATACGCAAACTGTACATGCAAGGAAAATATGCATGCAAGAAGACCATGTAACTGAACGTGTCAATACACAAACTATACACATTCAAAGACAATGCGCATGCAAGAAGAACATGTAACTGAACGTGTCAATACACAAACTATACACATTCAAAGACAGTGTGCATACAAGAAGAACATGAAACTGAACTTGCCAATACACAAACTATACACATTCAAAGACAATGCGCATGCAAGAAGAACATGAAACTGAACTTGCCAATACACAAACTATACACATTCAAAGACAATGCGCATGCAAGAAGAACATGAAACTGAACGTGCCAATACACAAACTATACACATTCAAAGACAATGCGCAAGCAAGAAGAACATGAAACTGAACGTGCCAATACACAAACTATACACATTCAAAGACAATGCGCTTGCAAGAAGAACATGAAACTGAACTTGCCAATACACAAACTATACACATTCAAAGACAATGCGCATGCAAGAAGAACATGAAACTGAACTTGCCAATACACAAACTATACACATTCAAAGACAATGCGCATGCAAGAAGAACATGAAACTGAACTTGCCAATACACAAACTATACACATTCAAAGACAATGCGCATGCAAGAAGAACATGAAACTGAACGTGCCAATACACAAACTATACACATTCAAAGACAATGCGCAAGCAAGAAGAACATGAAACTGAACGTGCCAATACACAAACTATACACATTCAAAGACAATGCGCTTGCAAGAAGAACATGAAACTGAACTTGCCAATACACAAACTATACACATTCAAAGACAATGCGCATGCAAGAAGAACATGAAACTGAACTTGCCAATACACAAACCATACACATTCAAAGACAGTGTGCATACAAGAAGAACATGAAACTGAACTTGCCAATACACAAACCATACACATTCAAAGACAATGCGCATGCAAGTAAACATGTAACTGAACATAACAATACACAAAATATGATTTCAAATAAAATGTATAATCAAGAAGAACATCTATGTACATCCCTCGTACACCAACGTAGTTTACCCCTGCTATCTCTGCGTGTGAGTGCTGCTCCTTAAGGCTGGAGTATACACCTGAGGCCATATTTCAAAGTGGTTAGGCAGTTTTAAAGGTTTGTTTTTATGTTAGTTCAGTGTTTTGTTTATCAGGAAAAAACAAAATGAATAGAGCTTGTCGCGCAAAATTTTGAGATAACGACTGAAGTTTGAGCATAGGTATGAGATTTTTTCACGCAAACCCTACTGAAGAATTTGTGATATTTTATTGTGAATATGTTAACAAAAAAACAATCGGATGATCACAAACTGAAGAAGAGAAATAGGGAAGCAAAATAGAACATCAAACATAAAGATTTTACAGGTGAATTTGGAAAAAAAACCCCGTATGTATCCATTTTTGAAGCCCAATTTGAAGCATGGAACACAGTCAAACATAAATTAAAAGTGTTAAAGTGGTTACAGTGTTCAGAAATAGTGTTAAATAACAAGTTGAGTTATCCCTCTTCACAAATTTTAAAAGAAATACACCTCTTGTCGCGCAAAATTTTGAACTGTGATGCTTTTACTACCCCCACCCCCTACTCATTTTTCAGAAAAGAGTGCATATTATCTTCCAAATAGACAAGCAAGGTAGTCAGATGATCAAAACTTAAAAACAGAAATAGGGAAGCAAAATAGAACATGCAACATACAGTGATTTAACTGGTGAATTCAGAAAAAACCCACTTTTTTACTCATTTTATTAGCTGAATTTAAAGCTTGGAAGACAGAAATAAATAAATTAAAAGTGCAAATGTGGTTACAGTGTTCAGAAATAGTGTTAGATACCAAGTTGAGTTATCCCTCTTCATCACAGTTAAAAGAAACGCACCTCTTGTCGCGCAAAATCTTGAACTGTGATGCTTTTACTACCCCTTGAGTGCATATTATCTTCCAAATAGAACGGCAAGGTAATCAGATGATCAAAAACTTCAGAACAGAAATAGGGAAGCAAAACAGAACATCTAACATAGTAATTAGACTGTTGAATTCAGAAAAAACACACTTTTTTTACTCATTTTATTAGCTGAATTTAAAGCTTGGAAGACAGGAAAAAAAAAAGAAAAAAGTGCTAATGTGGTTACAGTGTTCAGAAATAGTGTTAGATACCAAGTTGAGTTATCCCTCTTCATCACAGTTAAAAGAAACACGCCTCTTGTCGTGCAAAATCTTTAACTTTGATGCTTTTACTACCCCCACCCCCTACCCATTTTTCAGAAAAGAGTGCATATTATCTTCCAAATAGGAAAGCAAGGTAATCAGATGATCAAAAACTTAAGAAGATAAATAGGGAAGTAAAATAGATATCCAACATAGTGATTTAACTGTTGAATTTTTTTTCTTCTCATTTTTGAAGCTGAATTAGAAGTTTGGAAGACATAAAAAATAAATTAAAAGTCCTAAAGTGGTTACAGTGTTCAGAAATAGTGTTAGATACCAAGTTGAGTTTTCGCTCTTTATCATAGTTAAAAGAAACACACCTCTTGTCGCGCACAATCTTGAACTGTGATCCTTTGCCGCCCCCTACCAATTTGAACACAAAAGAGTGCATATTCTCTTCCAATTAGAAAAATAAGTAATTTTAAGCAACTGGACATTTTTAAAATACATCTTTTCTGTCAGTCCAAGGATTGCTTAGTCCATTAAAAACAAACAGACTAGGATTTAGCGCACCCATTTTAAGAAAAAGTTAACATGATAATTGATATATCAGACTTTTTTATGCAATTACTACTGAAGATTCCAGACCAGGTAAAACAATCATTTTATATCCTTTGTCACATTTTTTAATTTTTTTTTATCAATCTATCTATAGCGAGTCTTGTCTCTTGAGAGCACGTGTTGAAATATCTCATCGATGAGGTTGTGTCCGGGGTCTCTCTGAATAAGCCCACCAAATTTGAAGCAGATCCATCGAGAACTTTGGCCGCGCATCGCGCGTGGGAGAAAATCATATGTCTGGATGTGCTTTCCGATAGTATGGCTGTACATTCCTCTGTTAAAACATTCACACACAAAAAACAATGTTTAAAGCCTAAATGTACATTGTAGTGGTAGTAGTAGTTCTTCTTGTTGTTGTTTTGTTGCTGTTGTTCCTTTTTCTTCTTGTTGCTGCTGTTCTTGTGTTGTGGTCGTCGTCATCAGTCATCATCCTCACTGTCGTCTGCAGTCAGCAACCTTGCGCCCAAGACAACAGCCGCTCTGCCCGCAGTGGTTACCAGTGACCACAACTCTCGTGCACGCTGCGCTTGTTGTCTTTCCTCTTCTGCGCGTCTTCTCTGTAGTTCCTCCATTTCCTTTCGCTCGCGTTTTTTCTCTTCTTCCTGTTCAAGTCGTCGTTGTCTTTCTCGTTGTTCTCTTTCCCGGTCTTCTCTGAATTGTCTTTGCTGTTCTTCGTATTCCCTTTGCTGTTGAAGCTTTCTTTCCATTCTGTCCTGTTCTTCTCGTTCAATTCGTCGTTTCCTTTCAAGTTCTTCCTCGTCAAGTCGTCGTTTTCTTTCTCTCTCTTCGTTTTCCCGTTCCTCTTTTAGTTTTCTTTTCTGTTCTTCAAGTACCTGTTCCTGTCGAAGCTTTCGCTCTTGCTCTTCCTTCTCAAGCCGGCTTTTTCTTTCCTGCTCCTCTCTTTGTCTTTCCTGTCGCAGAGTTTTCTCGTGCTCTTCCTGTCTAGCTCTTATCTCTTCCTCTTCTGCCTCCTTTTTCTGCTCCCAATCTTCCAGCAAATGGTCGTATTCGTCTTTCAGCTTTTTCTTCATGTATGTCATCTCTTTTTCGTACTCTGTCTTGGAGAGGTCCATTTCCTCGACTTTTTCTCGAAGTTCCTCCTCAAGTTGTTGGGTGTGTCTCAGAGCTTTCGCTTCTTCGTCTTCTATTTCTCGGAGCTTCTTGCTGACGGCTTCGTCGAGAGTTTCCCCGATCTTACTGTACTGGTTACACGTATATGGCTTCATATTCGCTTGCATTAACGCCTCGGCGGTCTGAAGGAGCTTTTCAACGTGGGGATTGATAAGCCCTTCGGTGGTTTTTGCTTTATTGTTGAAGACAACATACCTCCCATTGCAATCCTCAAGAACTTTGAGAAGATCAGCTGGCGCATTGCCCAGCACCTGCTCAATTGTGCGGCCTTTTTCTTCAATCTCATCTAAGCCGGTGAAGAGAATGACCAGGTGTTTGGTGACCTTTGTACCAAACAACATTTTAAAGCGCCGATATGATTTGTATTCCTCGTCAGTGTATCGAGTGCCCAGCTTGATGACATAAAGGAAGAGGTCGGGTCCCGGATGCATGTTGATAAAGGCTTGAACAATGACGACACCTGTCTCCTCGTGAGTCTGCGCGGTGTCGAACAGACCGGGCGTGTCCATAACCTGTGGCAACACACACCACAACAGACTGCATCAGCATCATCCCACCCTATTCCTACTCATCTACGTTTTCTTCGTCATTAGTGCTACTACCGCTACTCCTTCTCCTTATTCTGCTGCTGCTACCACTTTTGTGCTCTACTTTCCCGCTCAATCCTCTTGGGCTAAATGTTTTCCCCTTGAGTGTTCCAGAGTCAAATCAGGCAAGCAGTGCCTGTCGGATCATAGACAACATGTACAGAGGATTTAGACGCGTTCGAAAAGACTGAGACTTTTAGTGAAAAGGGTCCATGTTTCAGCATGTATGGTCTTCAGGGGCGGATCACATCATTTTTAAGGGGGGGGGGGGGGGGGGGGGCACATATATTTTAGGGACAGATCGACGACACGAAGCGTTTAGTTAATGGCGCGAAGCTCCCGAACCTCTCCCCCCCCCCCCCCCCCCCCGGAAAATGAAAAATTCTTTTTTTTCCTTATCTTTTCCCCCTATTTTATATATTTGTTTAGGTTTGGGGGGGGGGGTCCGGACTCCCCCCCCCGGATCCGTCCCTGGTCTTAAGCAATCTACCGCGTCAATCAGGGGGCAGAGTTGGAGTGTGGGAGCAGAGGGCGGTGGTGGTGCCACCAGTCATACTGTGAGAGATTGAAGAGTCATGGTATCAGTTTACACCTGAAGCGCAAAAACTGTTCGGTGCAGAGTTGAGGTTGTACGTGCGTTGGAGCGTTGTGATTCATTAAATACGTACAACAAAATTGGTGAATCTTGGCTTTTCAAACTACTTGAGCATTTTCAGAATCTACCTGTGTTCAAACTCAGCATACCTTGTAATTCACCACTGAGAAAATTCTTTGTACAACTTCGATTACAGCATAAACATTAAGACTTATTACAATTTCAGATTCTCACCTCTACCAGCGTTCCACGAATCACTGCTTTTTTTTGAGTGCACACATCGGTAGCAGATGCCAGTTCTGCCGACGAGTCGAACACATTTCTGCCCAGAATCGTGTTTCCTGAAGAGCTCTTTCCGGTTCCTGTTCTGCCCACCAGGATCATACGTAAAGACGAGGCTGCAAAAGTAATTAACAAATCAATGCATCACAATAGACAAAGCTAAATTTGGCGAGGGTTCATCGATTAGATACCAACAGAGCACGCAATACAAGAGCGGCCGGTGTATCAGCCAATGCAACAACAAAACAAGTCGCGTAAGGCGAAATTACTACATTTAGTCAAGCTGTGGAACTCACAGAATGAAACTGAACGTAGTCCGCCGCTAGTGCAAAAGGCAGTGAAAGTGACGAGCCTGTTTGGCGCGGTGGCGATTGCGCTGTGCTTCATAGCACGCTTTACTGTACCTCTCTTCGTTTTAACTTTCTGAGCGTGTTTTTAATCCAAACATATCATATCTATATGTTTTTGGAATCAGGAACCGACAAGGAATAAGATGAAATAGTTTTTAAAACGATTTCGGAAATTTAATTTTGATCATAATTTTTATATTTTTAATTTTCAGAGCTTGTTTTTAATCCAAATATAACATATGTATATGTTTTTGGAATCAGAAAATGACGAAGAATAAGATGAAATTATTTTTGGATCGTTTAATAAAAAAATAATTTTAATTACAAGTTTCCGATTTTTAATGACCAAACTCATTCATTAGTTTTTAAGCCACCAAGCTGAAATGCAATACCAAACCCCGGGCTTCGTCGAAGATTGCTTTGCCAAAATTTCAATCAATTTGATTGAAAAATGAGGGTGTGACAGTGCCGCCTCAACTTTTACAAAAAGCCGGATATGACGTCATCAAAGGTATTTATCGAAAAAAAGAAAAAAACGTCCGGGGATATCATACCCAGGAACTCTCATGTCAAATTTCATAAAGATCGGCCCAGTAGTTTAGTCTGAATCGCTCTACACACACACACACACAGACAGACAGACAGACAGACAGACAGACACACATACACCACGACCCTCGTCTCGATTCCCCCCTCTATGTTAAAATATTTAGTCAAAACTTGACTAAATGTAAAAAGATTAAAAACAAAAAATAACAAGTCGCGTAAGGCGAAAATACAACATTTAGTCAAACTCACAGAATGAAACTGAACGCAATGCCATTTTTCAGCAAGACCGTATACTCGTAGCATCGTCAGTCCACCGCTCATGGCAAAGGCAGTGAAATTGACAAGAAGAGCGGGGTAGTAGTTGCCGGATATGACGTCATCAAAGACATTTATCAAAAAAATGAAAAAAACGTTCGGGGATTTCATACCCAGGAACTCTCATGTCAAATTTCATAAAGATCGGTCCAGTAGTTTAGTCTGAATCGCTCTACACACACACACACACAGACACACACACACACGCACATACACCACGACCCTCGTCTCGATTCCCCCCTCTACGTTAAAACATTTAGTCAAAACTTGACTAAATGTAAAAAATAAAGAACAAGTCGCGTAAGGCGAAAATACAACATTTAGTCAAGTAGCTGTCGAACTCACAGAATGAAACTGAACGCAATGCAACGCAGCAAGACCGTATACTCGTAGCATCGTCAGTCCACCGCTCATGGCAAAGGCAGTGAAATTGACAAGAAGAACGGGGTAGTAGTTGCGCTGAGAAGGATAGCACGCTTTTCTGTACCTCTCTTCGTTTTAACTTTCTGAGCGTGTTTTTAATCCAAACATATATCTATATGTTTTTGGAATCAGGAACCGACAAGGAATAAGATGAAAGTGTTTTTAAATTGATTTCGAAAATTTAATTTTGATCATAATTTTTATATTTTTAATTTTCAGAGCTTGTTTTTAATCCAAATATAACATATTTATATGTTTTTGGAATCAGAAAATGATGGAGAATAAGATGAACGTAAAAGTGGATCGTTTTATAATTTTTTTATTTTTTTTTACAATTTTCAGATTTTTAATGACCAAAGTCATTAATTAATTTTTAAGCCACCAAGCTGAAATGCAATACCGAAGTCCGGGCTTCGTTGGAGATTACTTGACCAAAATTTCAACCAATTTGGTTGAAAAATGAGAGCGTGACAGTGCCGCCTCAACTTTCACGAAAAGCCGGATATGACGTCATCAAAGACATTTATCAAAAAAATGAAAAAAAAGGTCTGAGGATATCATACCCAGGAGCTCTCATGTAACATTTCATAAAGATTGATCCAGTAGTTTAGTCTGAATCGCTCTACACACACACACAGACAGACAGACAGACAGACAGACAGACAGACAGACAGACAGACACACACACACACACCACGACCCTCGTCTCGATTCCCCCCTCTACGTTAAAACATTTAGTCAAAACTTGACTAAATGTAAAAAGACACAAAACGTAACAAATAAAACAATAAAAAGAAGTTTGACAGAAACATTCAAGTTTCTTCTCTCTCTCTCTCTCTCTCTCTCTCTCTCTCTCCCGATGCTGATGTTAATGATGATGATGATGATCATCATCATCATCATGATCATAATCATGATAAAATTTAAAGCACATGACAATAAATAGAGAGAGAGAGAGAGAGAGAGAGAGAGAGAGAGAGAGAGAGAGAGATTAACGATTAACGAGTTTATTGCATTTAGGCAACATGCCCCTTGCAATGGGGGGAAAAACGTGGCAAAAACGTCAAGGACAAACATAAATGTAATACTGGTGGACTATCTAGTCCATCAGAAAAAGTAATTGTGATATTATATAATACTAGTGATACCCGTGCTACGCACGGGATTTTCTTCTTTATAAATTACAGAATTAATTGTGAATAAGCAACAAAAACGTGTTAAATGTTTGATGGCATCATACAAAACAAAATGCCATAAATTTATTGGGAGAAAATAGTGTGCACCGTACAATAACAGTTTTACACATCAGCAAATAGGAAAAAGTAACAGTTGGTACTGTGAACAATAAAACGCCTATCAAATTTTCATATAATTGGGAAAGGATAAAACAGCGTTAATGTGTGCCCTTTTGAGATTTCAGTCAATGTGGACAGTCTGAGAATTCAGTCAATGTGACATGATTTTGTTACGCTTCAATTAAGATGCATGCTAGTTAAAATGTACAAAAACAATATGTAACACCAATTATATAATTGGGAAAGAAATCTTGTCGCAGTTCGCCGACAGCTCGAGTCACCCACAATGAAATGTTTGTACGATCGACTGCACTTAAATTAGCGGCTACATTGACATAAGTGAAGTACATAAATGTGCAAAAAAATGTGCCCATAGAACAATATTTTTACACATCACCATACATGTCTTGAGCTGTCTTGAGACAGGAAAAAAACAACCAGCGTTAAATGGAACAAAATGTTTACACTTTGGCAAACATGTGAATAAAAAGTAGTTAAAATGTGAAGTTGGTTCTGCGAACAACAACATGTTTACATAGAAGCAAAATGTTTACAGATCACCATGCATATGTATAGAGAAAAACACTCTCACACAACGCTAAATGTGCAAATGAACTGTGTGCACATCGTCATGCTCACAATTGGGAGCTGGATAAAAAGACAGCACTAATGATCGCAATGAAGAACACTATCATAGTTGCACATCAGTACACCCGTACTTGCAAAAAGTACAGCAAAAGTACAGTTTGTTCACACACTCACACACACACACAGTAGCAAACTTAAAGGGATTGAGAAAATGCAATCATGTGCAAAATGAACAAAATATCAATGTATATGTAACAACTAAAACCACACACAACACACTGAACTAAAGTTGCAAAGGTGTGTACAAAGAGAATAAAAACAAATATTTACACATCACCAACTTAGGTTTGAAATGATCTGAATGCAAACATAGTTGCACATCCAGTCACTCTGTGAGGCAAGTACCCTGACTTTGACAACAAAAGCTATCTTTCCAGACCATCATCAACCAATTTTCAGATGCAGAACACATGTAATGAGCGCTTTTGCTGCTTACTTCCCCTGGCGCGAGCGCTAGAGGACACGGGGGGAGGGGGGGATCGCTTCTTTGCGATGTGTAAATCGGTACTTTTCTATTTTATTCTGCAGCTTAGGTAATTGTGCATAGTCTTCATTGTTTTTTTAAATGTGTGGTGTCGAGATATGTCCGAATCATATGCTACCCATCTTTTACACATGGCGCAGTTACCTAAGCTGCAGAAATTAAATAGAAAAGTACCGATTTACACATCACAAAGAAGCAATTTTTAACCCGTGTCCTCTAGCGTTCGCGCCAGGTAGGTAAGACGCTTCTCTCCCTTGGGCCCAGGGAGGTCACCAATGCTAGCAGCAAAACCGCTCATTGTAAAAAGTACATCAATAGTTTGTTCACACACTGTAGCAGCTAAATTGGGTGTGGGTTGTGGATCATGGTGTTACACATCAGCAAATAGGAATGAAAAAGTAAACCATTGGTAAATATACAGTGGGTTCTGCCCTTTTATGAGATTTCAGTCAATGTGGACAGTCTGAGAATTCAGTCAATGTGACAAAATGATTTTGTCACACTTCAATTAAGAAGCATGCTAGTTAAAATGTGTAAAAACAATATGTAACACCAATTATAGAATTGGGAAAGAAATCTTGTCGCAGTTCGCGTCACCCACAATGAAGAGTGGACAAAGTTGTCGATACCTGATCACTAACTGCAGCGGAAGAGAGTGGACATTCCCCGATCTGTCGCCTTGTCTGCGGAAGCGAATGGCGTCTTCCTATGTGAAGAAAATGAGGAAAAAGAATATATAGATTGTACACAGGTGTATGGGTAAAATTGAACTTGAGCGTGTTAAATTCATAGCTCATAATTCAATCAATCAATCAATGAGGCTTATATCGCACATATTCCGTGGGTACAGTTCTAGGCGCTCTGCAGTGATGCCGTGTGAGATGAAATTTTATACGGCCAGTAGATTGCAGCCATTTCGGCGCATAATTACCTTTCACGGCCTATTATTCCAAGTCACACGGGTATAAGTAGACAACTATTAACTGTGCCTAAGCAATTTTTGCCAGGAAAGACCCTTTTGTCAATCGTGGGATCTTAAACATGCACACCCAATGTAGTGTACACGGGGTGGGGGGGGGGGGGGGGGGGTCTGACACCGAAGAGAGTCTGCACACAAAGTTGACTCTGTGAAATAAATTTCCGCCGAACCTGGGATCGAACTCACGCTGACAGCGGCCAACTGAATACAAATCCAGCGCGCTACCAACTGAGCTATGTCTCCAAATTTGCAGAACGTGCACTTGCAATCACCCAAATAAATTAAATATGCTGACATTTGTAGAACCTGCATTTGCTATCAATTCATTGGTACTTAGTCGCTATGGTGAAAATCTGAAAGAACAAACTAAAACCATACTCAGAACATTTGTGAAACAAAATACTTTTCCAACTCAAGGGAAGTAATCAAAATCACACTCACTAAACCCAGAACGTGCACATGCAATCACCCAAATACATGAAAAATGCTGAAATTGTTAGAACCTGCATTTGCTATGACCCAAATTAATGAAAAATGCTGATGTTTGGAGCACAATCATTCGTCAATTAATTGGGATTTACCTGGCAAAAGTGCGCAAAGTTGTTGAGTGGACATCCCCCGATCTGTCGCCTTGTCTGCGGAAGCGAATGGTGTCTTCCTATGTGAAGAAAATGAGGAAAAAGAATATATAGATTGTACACAGGTGTATGGGTAAAATTGAACTTGAGCGTGTTAAATTCATAGCTCATAATTCAATCAATCAATCAATGAGGCTTATATCGCGCATATTCCATGGGTACAGTTCTTGGCGCTCTGCAGTGATGCCGTGTGAGATGAAATTTTATACGGCCAGTAGATTGCAGCCATTTTGGCGCATATTTACCTTTCACGGCCTATTATTCCAAGTCACACACGGGTATAGGTAGACAATTATTAACTGTGCCTAAGCAATTTTTTCCAAGAAAGACCCTTTTGTCAATCGTGGGATCTTTAACGTGCACACCCAATGTAGTGTAAAGGGGGGTTCTGACACCGAAGAGAGTCTGCACACAAAGTTGACTCTGTGAAATAAATTTCCGCCGAACCTGGGATCGAACTCACGCTGACAGCGGCCAACTGAATACAAATCCAGCGCGCTACCAACTGAGCTATGTCTCCAAATTTGCAGAACGTGCACTTGCAATCACCCAAATAAATTAAATATGCTGACATTTGTAGAACCTGCATTTGCTATCAATTCATTGGTACTTAGTCGCTATGGTGAAAATCTGAAAGAACAAACTAAAACCATACTCAGAACATTTGTGAAACAAAATACTTTTCCAACTCAAGGGAAGTAATCAAAATCACACACTAAACCCAGAACGTGCACATAAACGAAAAATGCTGAAATTATTAGAACCTGCATTTGCTATGACCCAAATTAATGAAAAATGCTGATGTTTGGAGCACAATCATTCGTCAATTAATTGGGATTTACCTGGCAAAAGTGCGCAAAGTTGTTGAGTGGACATCCCCTGATCTGTCGCCTTGTCTGCGGAAGCGAATGGTGTCTTCCTATGTGAAGAAAATGAGGAAAAAGAATATATAGATGTACACAGGTGTATGGGTAAAATTGAACTTGAGCGTGTTAAATTCATAGCTCATAATTCAATCAATCAATCAATGAGGCTTATATCGCGCATATTCCGTGGGTACAGTTCTAGGCGCTCTGCAGTGATGCCGTGTGAGATGAAATTTTATACGGCCAGTAGATTGCAGCCATTTTGGCGCATATTTACCTTTCACGGCCTATTATTCCAAGTCACACGGGTATACGTAGACAATTATTAACTGTGCCTAATCAATTTTTTCCAAGAAAGACCCTTTTGTCAATCGTGGGATCTTTAACGTGCACACCCAATGTAGTGTAAAGGGGGGTTCTGACACCGAAGAGAGTCTGCACACAAAGTTGACTCTGTGAAATAAATTTCCGCCGAACCTGGGATCGAACTCACGCTGACAGCGGCCAACTGAATACAAATCCAGCGCGCTACCAACTGAGCTATGTCTCCAAATTTGCAGAACGTGCACTTGCAATCACCCAAATAAATTAAATATGCTGACATTTGTAGAACCTGCATTTGCTATCAATTCATTGGTACTTAGTCGCTATGGTGAAAATCTGAAAGAACAAACTAAAACCATACTCAGAACATTTGTGAAACAAAATACTTTTCCAACTCAAGGGAAGTAATCAAAATCACACTCACTAAACCCAGAACGTGCACATGCAATCACCCAAATACATGAAAAATGCTGAAATTTTTAGAACCTGCATTTGCTATGACCCAAATTAATGAAAAATGCTGATGTTTGGAGCACAATCATTCGTCAATTAATTGGGATTTACCTGGCAAAAGTGCACAAAGTTGTCGATGCCTGATCACTAACTGCAGCGGAAGAGAGTGGACATCCCCCGATCTGTCGCCTTGTCTGCGGAAGCGAATGGCGTCTTCCTATGTGAAGAAAATGAGGAAAAAGAACATATAGATTGTACACAGGTGTATGGGTAAAATTGAACTTGAGCGTGTTAAATTCATAGCTCATAATTCAATCAATCAATCAATGAGGCTTATATCGCGCATATTCCGTGGGTACAGTTCTAGGCGCTCTGCAGTGATGCCGTGTGAGATGAAATTTTATACGGCCAGTAGATTGCAGCCATTTTGGCGCATATTTACCTTTCACGGCCTATTATTCCAAGTCACACGGGTATAGGTAGACAATTATTAACTGTGCCTAAGCAATTTTTGCCAGGAAAGACCCTTTTGTCAATCGTGGGATCTTTAACGTGCACACCCAATGTAGTGTACACGGGGGGGGGGGGGGGGGGTTCTGACACCGAAGAGAGTCTGCACACAAAGTTGACTCTGTGAAATAAATTTCTGCCGAACCTGGGATCGAACTCACGCTGACAGCGGCCAACTGAATTACAAATCCAGCGCGCTACCAACTGAGCTATGTCTCCAAATTTGCAGAACGTGCACTTGCGATCACCCAAATAAATTAAAAATGCTGACATTTGTAGAACCTGCATTTGCTATCAATTCATTGGTACTTAGTCGCTATGGTGAAAATCTAAAAGAACAAACAAAAACCATACTCAGAACATTTGTGAAACAAAATACTTTTCCAACTCAAGGGAAGTAATCAAAATCACACTCACTAAACCACCTTGAAGTGGAGTACACTAAAAACGAAATGAACAAATATCCAAAAAATAGAACATTGGCACGATTTCCAACAATTGAAAGGTTTTAGGCAGCAACTCTTCTGCAAAATCTTGTTAGAGTGTCTTTGCTATTAAATAAACTATTCT
Source organism: Littorina saxatilis (assembly GCF_037325665.1). Lineage (NCBI taxonomy): Eukaryota > Metazoa > Mollusca > Gastropoda > Littorinimorpha > Littorinidae > Littorina > Littorina saxatilis. The sequence continues at coordinate 48,609 of NW_027129240.1, forward strand.
CAACGAAAAAGAGATCTACAATGATGTCAAAACTGCCCACAGTCAGTTGCTGACGTAACCAAAACACACGTGGAACTTCGAGTCACGAACTCGAAATGCAAATGAAAGGCATCAAAACCAACCTAAATCATAGTCATGGTCATATTAAACCTAGAATATAATCATACTGAGTTGTTATCCTCATATACGAAGAATAAAATTGGCTTACTTGTGTTTTTACGGGTTCAGCAAGTTTTGACAGAGCTAGGAGACAGCTGCCGGTTCGACAGACGACACTTTCGGAACCTTACACAAAACGAAAGTAAAGCTTAAAGATAAATCCTGGTTACAGTACACTGTGGCAAAATGGTTTCGGAACACTTTACGAAGGAGACTGACTTACCTGTCGCGCTTGGTCGATGCCTGAACAAACATTCGCCGAGTCGAACTTGCTTGTAGATGCCGCATGTCGTGCGGGCGGAACTGAGTGGCGCTCCGATCAGCTTATTCGGTCTGAGCCAATGGGAGACCCGGTTCTTTAACAGCCAATGGGGAGGCCTTCCGGTCGAGTCGTCTGCTAGGAAATGGCGCGTCAGAATGCCAGAAAAAGCCATTTGGCTTCGGAATCGGCTTTTCTAACCGGGCGCATCGTCTGCGGGGCCAAACGTTTCTAGGTACCGCGGAAATCGGGGCCCAAATCGGCCGGGTTTGGGAGGAGATAGCGATGCAAGGCCCCAAAACGGTCGCGTATTATAATATAGATGTACATTACAATGACGGCCATAGCCGGTTAAATAGTGTAGTTAAGTTGTCGCCTTTTCTGCTATTGTTCAGGATTTGCAATCAGCTCTTGTCTAAGTTTTAAACAATCAAAAATAAATGATGCCAGCATTTCCTGATTTTCAATATTCATTAAGTTGACAAAATTTCTAGCTCTCAAACAATTATTGAATAGAATGTTTAAAGAAAACTGTTGTCTTATATTTGAATAGGCTTGGCAGGCGAAGATGAAATGAATTTCATCCTCCTCCGCCAGACCACACAAGGGACATAATTCCAATCGTCTATTCACATTGTATCTGTGCCTGTTGCAATAGAGAGAGAGAGAGAGAGAGAGAGAGAACTTACTGCTTGGGGCTACGCTGCTGGCCATTTTGCTTGAATACTTTCCAACCACTTGCAAAAGAAATGCCTGCAAAGGAACAATCAAGAACTTAAAATGATAATGTCTAGCACAGAGGCTGTCCCAGATCGCCCCAAGAGCTATACAGTTCAGGTCGGGGCCGGTTCCTCCTGAACTCAAAGGACTGGGTGGCCGAGTGGTAACGCATTTGCGCTCGGAAGCGAGAGGTTGCGAGTTCGACCCTGGGTCAGGGCGTTAGCAATTTTCTGCCCCCTTTCCTAACCTTGGTGGTGGGTTCAAGTGCTAGTCTTTCGGATGAGACGAAAAACCGAGGTCCCTTCGTGTATACTTCATTGGGGTGTGCACGTTAAAGATCCCACGATTGACAAAAAGGTCTTTCCTGGCAAAATTGTATAGGCATAGATAAAAATGTCCACCAAAATACCCGTGTGACTTGGAATAATAGGCCGTGAAAAGTAGGATATGCGCCGAAATGGCTGCGATCTGCTGGCCGATGTGAATGCGTGATGTATTGTGTAACAAAAATTCCATCTCACACGGCATAAATAAATCCCTGCGCCTTAAATATGTGCGCAATATAAATTGCATGACATGAACAAAAATAAAAAATAAAAATCCCTGCGCATAGAACTGTACCCACGGAATACGCGCGATATAAGCCTCACATTGATTGATTGATTGATTGATTGAACTCAGGTAAAATGAGTTACTTCCCTTCGGGTCTCATTTATCCCTGACAGCATGCCTTTGTTTTCCTTCTCTGGAGAGGAAATCGATTTTTTTCTTTTACATATTTAGAGCTTTTTGTAATGTGTTCTTAATATAAGCAGATTCGCGATCGTCGAGAATGATTTTTCATGGTGTTGTGTAATTTTTAAATTACAAAGGAATTGATATGTAACGGACAGTTTCAATCGAGCTATCTTTCGCGAGTGTATTTACTGTGCAAACAACTCTAAATATGGCAAAAGTGTCACTTTTTTCCGTAACCAGTTGGGAGTGATGAAACAATATTATATCACGGTCTCCTTCCCACAGCAGTCTCAACATTTCGACTTGTTTTAACCTTAGAACGATGTCTTTATCATAACTGTGAAGAACAGAACGGAGATCACTGTCGAAGTCGGCCAATCTGCAATCACTTTCGTCTCAGTTCGTCTATTCTCAGAAACATTAGCGAAAAACATGGGAGATAACTCTGTATTCTTATTTTGATAGATTCCGTGAAAGTAATTATGCACCCTGTCAGAGAGATATGCCGGCGATACGGCATGGACCGATGATGATCAGAATGGGGGCCGGTTGTCATTATGTGACCACACACCCATTCGTCACTGGCGCAAAAAGGTGTCACAATGAGAATTACAGTCTGGAATTACGACTCAAAACACAGCCGTTTGCAATTTGAGTAACTCCGCGCTCACACGTTTATTTTAAGGTATCCCAGACTGTAATTCTCATTGTGACGCCTTTTTGCTCCAGTCATAATTTTTGTCCTGACTTTCTCCCTGAGTGTTTCTATAGATACAGGTTTGAAATTGAGCCTCGAACACAGTTCGTTTTGGGCGTTGAATAGATGATAAAACACACGAGGAAGGTCTTAGAATTAGTGTTTGAGCATTCCATTTTTCAAATCTAAATGCTGCGTTTCATCTTTCCAGACGGTGATATTCTCCAAGGGACAGTGTGTTTGGTTATGTAATGCGAAGCGTTTTAGGCATGTATGGCACAGAATAAGCATGCGTTTGCTAGACTATATAGGGTTCAATCAAACGGTTTTATTGTGCTTTGACGAATGGGTATCTTATAAATAAAGTATGATGACGAACGGAAGTCCGTACTCCTGACACAGGAGAGCTAGGCCGAGCAAACCGCTCGCTGATTAAAATTCATTTATTTTTTTGGAATAGTGTTGTAGCAGTGTTGAGCAAATCATTGCAGGTGTTTCTAAATTACAGTACAGCGAATGTCCCTGAAACTTTTTAGGTACAAATCGTCAGAAAACTTTGCAAAATGGCAACAGGTGTACTAACTTTAATCTTCCCTCGGATTTCTTCGTGCAGGTTGAAGTGAAACCTGTGTCAGCACCCTGGGACCAACGTTGTTAGAAGTACCTCGTTGTGTCTATTAAGGGGGCACAAAACAACAACAACAAATTGCCAAATGAGCTACAGTTTGGTTTGGTGATTGTATTAATGTCACTGCACACCAAGGATACCTTAAAGGCACAGTAAGCCTCCCGTAAACCATCACAGATACTGTCAGGCTTTTACACTCAGTATAAACACCCTTCCATTTGAACGCTCACCAAACGGAAACATCCTAGGTGCCCTGCGTAAAGCGCGAACAATTTTCAAAGAATTTATTTTTGCGTGGTTTATCTTATCCTTGAGCCATCGTGAACCCGTGTGATCCAGTTTCTCTTTGGCTCACGAAGTGTAGCCTATGCGATGCTAACTTTTGTCTGTCTGTGCGTGCGTGCGTATGTATGTATGTATGTATGTATGTCTGTGGTAGAAACTTTAACATTTGAAGACGTCATATTACATTGACGTCACATTATGACGTACGAGGGTTAGACGTCACGCGATGAAATTACTGAAAGTCTCGGTGATTGTTATTTTGAGCGGGCCGAGACTATTTGGCAGTCGTGTCCTGTAAGTAGGCTACATGCAGACAGACAGATCTAGATCTAGTGTCTCGCTTTCTTGCACAGTTTCACCTATGCTCTTTCTGTGTGTGTGTGTGTGTGTGTGTGTGTGTGTGTGTGTGTGTGTGTGTGTGTGTGTGTGTGTGTGTGTGTGTGTGTGTGTGTGTGTGTGTGTGTGTGTGTGTGTACTGTGTGTGTGTGTGTGTGACGGAGTGATTGAGTTTGTGTTACTGTTTGTCGATTTCTTACGTGAGCCTTGAAGGCTTCGCCTCTTGTTCACAATGTAGTCGTCAGTTAGTAATTTGAATGCGACTCGCTGTGAGCTTATCTGCAATAGCACGTTATTAAGTACCTCTGACTATGCACGAAACAAACGGCTGTGGTTCACAAGAACTCTAGCGATGGCTTTTGACTGTTCAGAGGAACTGGCGATAGGCATAAACCGTCGTCTGCTACGAGAACCACGACCTTGCGTGACCCTGTTTCCGGGCTTTTCTTTTTTCAAACTTTCAAAACTTCGAATTGTACTGATCTTGTCTTGATGAAAAAAGAATTCTTTTATGATTTAAGAATGTTTGTGTAACAAGCTGTCAATTTATTATTTAGATTTTAAAAGTTAGGTCTAGCGCCAAAACGCACCACGGTCCGATTGTCTCTGACACTCTCTCCGCAAAATTAATTCTTTGAAAATTGCTCGCTCTTTACGTAGGGCACCTAGGATGTTCCCGTTTGGTGAGCGCATATTTTATTTTGATATTCTCATTGATCTTGATGTAGAGAGGTCACATGCCGAGTCTCAGTGAATATTGAAAATAATGATCTTAGTTTGTGGATCATGAAAAATGCGAGCTTTAGCGAGCTTTTTCACGACCGCGATCGAACTGATTATTATTTTTTAAATTATATTTTCTTAGTGTCTTTGTTCGGATGTTTTAAAGACACAGTGCTTACCTTGTGAGCAATTCGACCCACCATATTAGATCTGGCTAGGTTTTTTTTTTAACAAAGGATAAGACCATCCCTCTACTAATGGGAGAAGCTGTTGAAGAATTAATTTCTTACTGGCGGCAATAATTTATCAAAGAACTCTGTGTGCACAGGAAGGAGTCAGGATGTTGATTTTGTGTATATGTCAAAGTGGAGGGATGGTCTTTTTCCATGTTAAAGCCGAGGCCTTTACAGGTACGGTCCTTTCCGTTTACACGATCTCGTTAACATCAACAGATATCTTCAGGCTTTCACATAGAGTGGGGGAAGGGGGGGGGGGATCCTTTCGGTTGGACACATGCCAAAAATCAATAGCACGGCTGCATTCTGTGCTGAGGAAGAATTGTGTGTGTGTACGCTGAAGTAATTTATCAGATTGACAAAATGGTCACTAACGGAATCAATTCAGCGAAATATTCAAACTCTACACAGGAAGCTGATCGAAATTGCTTTTATCCCGTACTCTTATCCCATGTAAAAGCCAAACGTGACAGGTATGTTTTGTCAATAACACACGTTCCAACAACTTACCTTTCTTGTTTTTTTTATTGTGAGAGGTCATTCTGATAAGCATCGATATCGCTCCACGGCTGTTACCAGTTGTCTCTCTGACCGGACGCTATATAGTCCTACGCGAATCTATCAAAACTAGGAATACAGAGTTATCTTCCATATGTTTTTCGCGAGCACTGATCAAAATTTGAGATCAGTGTTCGCGAGACGAAAATGATTGCAGATTGGCCGACTTCGACAGTGATCTCCGTTCTGTTCTTCACAGTTATGATAAAGACATCGTTCTGAGGTCAAAACAAGTCGACATTTTGAGACTGCTGCCGGAAGGAGACCGTAATATATGATTGCATCACTGTCAACAGGTTACAGAAAAAATCGTCTGCTCCAGTGAGCGCCGAAACCAAACGGTTGATGTTATCACGTGACACTTTTGCCATATTTAGAGTTGTTTGCACAGTAAATACAGCCGCGAAAAATAGCTCGCTTGAAACTGTCTTACATATCAATTCCTTTGTAATTTAAAAATTACAAAACACCATGAAAAATCATTATCGACGATCGCGAATCTGCTTATATCAATAATACATTACAAAACTGAAAAAGCTCTAAATATGTAAAAAAAAAAAATCGGTTTCAGGAAACTCAAGGCATCCTATCAGGGAGAGAATGAGCCGAACTCATTTTGACCTGGGTTCAGGATGGTGAGAGGTATGATAGTGAACATTATTGCAAATACGAGAAGGAATGTACCATTAAGAAATGTAGGCATTAACTATCAAACATGAAACGACATGAAAAACATACACATTATTTTCAAAGAGAGTTATCTGATTGCTTCTGTTCTATTCCTTGGATTTACCTTTTTTCTGAAAAACACACCCCAAAACAAACAAAATCAAGATCGTTGAACTGAATAAAAGTCTATCCCCTTACTTTATAAAATTGCCCTGAGGGAAACTTACCTGTCAGTTTGGAGGCACAGGTTTGGTGACAGTGCGTAAAGATATTTGCTTTATATAGCAGAATGATAGAGATATCTCGATCTCTCTCAATCTACTCAGTTTATCGCTACCAGGCGGTGCCATTTCGAGAAACGGCGTACATTTCGAGAAAAATTCAATGACAGTTTCTCGATATGTAGGGCCTACACCGTTTCGAAACTCTTCTTGATTGTTCGGGCACTAGGCAGTTTCAAGCGCCTTAAAATAGACTTTACGTCATTAACGTCTGGTAGTTGCAAGGGCAGTAGAAAACACGTCGCGTAAAGCGATCTCACAACATTTTAGTCAATAATCATGTCGGCCTCAGAGAATAAAACACCGGGCTGTTTTTTCATCGTTACTAGTTTGTCCTGGGCTGGCCGAAATAAGCAACAAAGAGATACTTGGCTATAAAAGGGTATTTTTAAAAGAGTTTGCGGGGATAGGGAGGGGGTGGTGACATACTGTACATAAAGTGAAAGTTTGTGTGCGCGCCTGTGTGTTTTTTTTAATCTAAGACAAATGTCGCCAATGTTTTTACAGAATGACGTTAAATAAACTATTTTATCGTCATCAAGCAACAATGGCAGGACTGGTGGTACAAGCACTTGGGTCACTGCCATTCAAGTTAATATACAAACTCGACGGGTAACTATTTGACGGCAAATTAGTAGACTCGTTAAAGTGTACAGTGGGAGTGTTAGTGTTAGTGGTTATCGGTACTTTTTTTTAATGTGGTGACGTCAGCGTTTTGTGCGCAGTTCAAAGGTTAGGGGTCAAATTTTACGTTTGCTCCCTTTGATAAGCTAACGAGCGGTGAAAGACATCCGACACCGATTATACAACCATTAAAAATCGCTGATATTTTGCCTGATGTATGTTTAAAGTCTGATAAAACAAATGTGGAAAAATCAGAGAAATCGATCGTAGCGTTGTTAAGATACAGCCTCCTGAATATGTTGACTTTTCACGTTTTTTTGTAAATCAGGGTAGGCTATTGGATATTGTATTCAACCGATTAATTAAATCACAACTACTTGTTTTGTGTGTGGCGTAAATACCGATTTTGTGGACATAACTATCATGGTTTTTGTTATGAATAAGTGTTACCATTCTTTGTGAAATGGCTAATATTCGTTAAATGTACATGACGTGTTACATGCTAAAATTAGACCAGCTGTTCATTTCAACTGAATATATTTGCTAATAGAACCATTACATTTTCCAGAAATGTTGACAAAAAATAAACCTGGGTCTACACAATAAGATATCAAAAAAGAATAACAAGAAGGGCAAAGCCCATACGACTCACATGCTTGACCTTGACCTTTACATGACCTTGACCTTCAGCTAAACCTAGCAATGACATCATACACTAAGAACTGCTTTACACATTTTTCCTACCAAAATACATGTGACCTTAACCCAAGGTCAAGGTCATCCAAGGTCATGCAACACAAAGCTGTTAATTCAAGACATAGGAAGTACAATGGTGCTTATTGGCTCTTTCTACCATGAGATATGGTCACTTTTAGTGGTTCACTACCTTATTTTGGTCACATTTCATAAGGGTCAAAGTGACCTTGACCTTGATCATATGTGACCAAATGTGTCTCATGATGAAAGCATAACATGTGCCCCACATAATTTTTAAGTTTGAAACCGTTATCTTCCATAGTTCAGGGTCAAGGTCACTTCAAAATATGTATACAATCCAACTTTGAAGAGCTCCTGTGACCTTGACCTTGAAGCAAGGTAAACCAAACTGGTATCAAAAGATGGGGCTTACTTTGCCCTATATATCATATATAGGTGAGGTATTAAATCTCAAAAACTTCAGAGAAAATGGGAAAAATGTGAAAAATAGCTGTTTTTTAGACAACATTTATGGCCCCTGCGACCTTGACCTTGAAGCAAGGTCAAGATGCTATGTATGTTTTTTGGGGCCTTGTCATCATACACCATCTTGCCAAATTTGGTACTGATAGACTGAATAGTGTCCAAGAAATATCCAACGTTAAAGTTTTCCGGACGGACGGACGGACGGACGGACGGACGCCGGGACGGACGGACGGACGGACGGACGGACGGACGGACGACTCGGGTGAGTACATAGACTCACTTTTGCTTCGCATGTGAGTCAAAAATCGATCGTTACATTTTTGCACAAGTTTACAAAACGTAACCCTAACCCCATTTTGAATTTTGGTACAAAGAAAGGTAAACACCTCCCATCACGTTAACGAAAGTGAAACTAAACGCACGGGCCAAGACGCCGCCGTTGTCGGTTTCGTTATGGTAAGCGGAATGCGTAATGATACATAGATTTTCCTTAAGTTAACCACTTCTACTACCACTAAAACTGTACACTTAATCTCTCTATTGACACGTTTTGTAGTATTAGTGTATTGACAAAGAAAATGAATTGGAAAAACAAGTCGAGTAAAGCAAAATTAAGGCTAAGCGCCACCATGAAAATACACCGTATTTCTCTTGAAGTACCCCCCGCGGGTTAGGGGAAAGAATTTACCCGATGCTCCCCAGCATGTCGTAAGAGGCGACTAACGGATTCTGTTTCTCCTTTTACCCTTGTTAAGTGTTTCTTGTATAGAATATAGTCAATGTTTGTAAAGATTTTAGTCAAGTAGTATGTAAGAAATGTTAAGTCCTTTGTACTGCATGGAAACTTGCATTCTCCCAGTAAGGTCATGTGGTGTACTACGTTGCAAGCCCCTGGAGCAAATTTTTGACTAATGCTTTTGTGAACAAGAAACAATTGACAAGTGGCTCTATCACATCTCCCCCTTTCCCCGTCGCGATATAACCTTCGTGGTTGAAAACGACGTTAAACACCAAATAAAGAAAGAAAGATTGTTTATATTCTTTAGGGTAGGCAGGTTAAAATGTAAAGAAATTACGAAAAAAAAGGAAATAAGATCAAAAAGAAACAAATGTAAATTCCTATGGAGAGAATGGGAGTACAGGTGGAGTGCTGGTTCATCTCAGGTTTAACAAAGGCGACACTTTCTGGGTCAAGTACATTACCGGTGATTGAGGGTGCCTGTGTTTTGTCCATCGCACTGATTGTACCCGAATGATACTAGACAGACAAAACACGCCTCTTGTCGCCCACACAAGGGCTGTATGTACTCAACACAGACACAACAACACACGTACATAGTGCCGAGAGACTGATGGCCAGACAGACAAACACACACACACACACACGCACACACACACACACACACACACACACACACACAAAGAAAAAGAAAAACAAGTCGCGTAAGGCGAAATAACTACATTTTGTCAAGCTGCCGAACTTACAAAATGAAACTGAACGCACTGCATATTTACACCAAGACCATAATTATGGCATTGCCAGTCCCCCGCTCGTGGAAAACAGACACAGACACTCATGCTCGAATAATAATAAATAATGAGTGAACAGATATGTTGTGTTCTTCTGCAATTCACGTTAGGGGAAGGGCTCCTAATATGGACCACTTTTTGTTTCATGCTAATAACTAACTTGTTTTCTTGCGAAGAAGTTTCATTTTGTGTTTGGTAGTCCTTCTCTCTTAAGTGAACCGTTAGGCCTAATTAGAGTGAAATAGCTTTGATAGACATTCAGCAAAAATTAAATACAGAAAAAATCACAAAGGGTCCATATTAGGCGCCCAGGCTCCTAATATGGACCAGTGAAGCGGCCTTCACGAATCACTGTCAAAAGCCCCCTATACTTCAAAATAACATGATACAACTTATTGTGCATGTCAGACTAATTCAAATATGCTTTAGATTTATCTGTTTCGGGTTGATGAGAGCATTATTTGAAGCACACCAGGAAACTAAAGAAGCATATCAAAAACAGAGTGAAAATAAGTGAAATTATCAACTTCCGCAAAAAGAAGACAATTTGATATATTTTTTTGAAAGCTCGAGGGCTAGTAATAGGTTATTTTCAGCAAGCTTCTTAATGAATTAATGAAAATAGCCTTTAGCTTTTATTTTCTTCGATTTGTTGAAGGTGGTCCATATTAGGGGACTCACACATACTTTGAGATTTTGCTATTATTTTTTGTTTGCAGTAGAAACTCGGGGTCAAAACTGCTAAAATGTAACAAATACGGTCTTAGCTGTCATATATAGCAATTTTTGTGTGATAAAAGCTTTGGCTGTGGACAGAAACGAGTCCGTTTTAGGCGTCAAAGTTAGAGTGAACGCTGCCAAAAGTGAAAAAAAGATAAAAAGCCTAACGGTTTTAAGGTTTGTGTTTCTGCAACTGTTTTGACATGCGCAAGTTATCCAGATAGGGTGAATACAGCGAATGAAATTGTTTTTAGCGCTCTAGCGCCGTTAGTTTGTCAGATCAAGAGGTGGTCCATATTAGGAGCCGGTCCATATTAGGAGCCCTTCCCCTACATGGTCGATGAATGTCCAGATTAAAGCAGTCAGATTCTCAAATTCCAGCTGGCTTGTGTATTGAATCAGTCGTGTGTGTGTGTGTGCGCGTGCGTCCGTAAGAGAGATAAAGACTCTGTGTGTGTGCGTTTGTGTGTGTGTGTGTGTGTGTGTGTGTGTGTGTGTGTGAGAGAGAGAGAGAGAGAGAGAGAGAGAGAGAGAGAGAGAGAGAGAGAGAGAGAGAGAGAGAGAGAGAGAGAGAGAGAGAGAGTTTACTTCACATTCTTCGCGAACATTACAGGGGAGATGGTTGGTTTGGTTTTTGGGTTTTAATGTCCCTTCAGCAGATGCTAGCTGCTATTCGAGACCGTTACAGGGGAGAAATGCGAGGAAGCTTGTATACTATTTCAGAGTGTTTTTATTTGTTATTAAACAGACTTTAAGTTACACTTCAGATATAGGCCCTGTCACTAAAGTAGAGCTATATGTGAGCAAGGAAGACAGGGAAAACACAATGTTCATGTTTGCACTGACTATCGAATCAGGTCTTCTTATCTGTATTCTGTACTGTGCAAAGAATATTCAGGTAACTGAAGAACAACTTAGAACAAGTTATTGTCGTTTTGGTAACACATTTGTGTTGATGGTGTCTTGTCCAAAACGCCAGGTTAAAACACAACAATCACACTAATGAATACGATAAGTATTCACTAAAGTTAATTAATCTTTCAGCGAAATCTCTACAGGCCTAAAAACAACAACTTTGAATTGTTTTATTGACTCGAACTGATCCGCGGTAATAAAGAGAATTGTTGTTTTCTCTTGTAAATTATCAATACGATCAACTACTGTTAGCTAAACCATGCATGTACTGACACGGGTCATTGTCCTAGATTCAAACCCGTAATCAGTATCACTCATAATATACACAGAAATATGCATGCGTCATCTTTTCCGGTAAACAGGCCAGTCACCGGCTTCGTCCACAAAACAAGCACGTGTGCAGCATCAATAATAAAAAAAAAATCAATGGTGGTATTCTGTTCTCTAACTTCAGGAACTTCATCATCATCATGTCTGTCTGTCTGTCTGTCTGTCTCTCTCGTGCTCTGCTTGTACACACACACACACACACACGCACACACACCAACACGCACACACACACACACACAAACACGCGCGCGCGCGCTCGCACAACCACACACACACACACTCACATGCAGAGCCCGGCTCCCCTTCGGTGTCTTAGAGAAATTTGAAAGAAGACATTGCCACGAAAGAACTTATGAAACTAAAGAAAGGAGAAGAAGGTTGAGGCAGTTTAAGTTACCCACCCCCACCCCCCTCCCCCCCCTCTCTCTCTGTCTCTCAGTCGTGCTCTGCTTGTATCAACACACACACACACACACATACACTCAAGTTACTCACAGTGCCCGGCTCCACTTCGGTGTCTTAGATAAATTTAACAGAAGCGATTGCGAAGAAAGAACTTGTGAAACTAAAGAAAGGAGAAGAAGGTTGAATCAGTTTAAGTTACAAAATGGAAACACACTCGCTCGTGATATTGTCTCTGTGGTAGAAAACATTAGATATAAGATAAGACAACAATTGAATGTAGTGTATCAAACTTTAAAACTGTCATAGGAGCTGTTTTGCAGAAAATAAACGAATGAAACGTTGTGCTGTTGTGCACCCATTTCAGACTCGACGATGCCGCTGATCGGTATCATACCATGCCGCTGATTGTCATCATGCAATTTCAGCAGAACCTACATTGTTTTTTTAAATTGCCAACTAACTAGACCTCTGTTATGTATAAGACGCGATATAACCTTCGTGGTTGAAAACGACGTTAAACACCAAATAAAGAAAGAAAGATTGTTTATATTCTTTAGGGTAGGCAGGTTAAAATGTAAAGAAATTACGAAAAAAAAGGAAATAAGATCAAAAAGAAACAAATGAAACGAAAATAATAAATGAAAACAACAATGTTGGAAACCCAGCGCGGTACGTGTTTTTCTGTTCATAAATACCTCAGAAAAAATCAGTTGCACCATAAAATACCAAGAGCAGAATTCTATCTTCTGCACCACAGAAAAACTTTCCAACGTCATAGTGTACACGGCTCAAGGACCACCGTCAGCCAGCCTCCAGCACGGTGACATCGTCATCTTCAATGGCGTCATCACAGGCGTGGGACACGCCTATGACACAAAGACAGGAACGTTCCATGTCCCGGTGACAGGGGTGTACGCCATCTACGTCCGCACCGATCCCAAATCAGATTCTGGTGTGAAACTGACTTTGGTTCTGAACCATGTCGAAGTTGTAAATTCCTGTGGAGAGAATGGGAGTAGCCTATAGGTGGAGTGCTGGTTCATCTCAGGTTTAGCAAAGGCGACACTTTCTGGGTCAAGTACATTACCGGAGTAATTGAGGGTGCCTGTGTTTTGTCCATCGCACTGATTGTACCCGAATGATACTAGACAGACAAAACACGCCTCTTGTCGCCCACACTAGGGCTGTATGTACTCAACACAGACACAACAACACACGTACATAGTGCCGAGAGACTGATGGCCAGACAGACAAACACACACACACACACACACGCACGCACGCACACACACACACACACACACACACTCACACACACACACACACACACACACACACACACACACACACACTCACACACACACACACACACAAAGAAAAAGAAAAACAAGTCGCGTAAGGCGAAATAACTACATTTAGTCAAGCTGCCGAACTTACAAAAATGAAACTGAACGCACTGCATATTTACACCAAGACCATAGCATTGCCAGTCCCCCGCTCGTGGAAAACAGACACAGACACAGACAAAGATGCTCGAATAATAATAAATAATGAGTGAACAGATATGTTGTGTTCTTCTGCAATTCACGTTACATGGTCGATGAATGTCCAGATTAAAGCAGTCAGATTCTCAAATTCCAGCTGGCTTGTGTATTGAATCGTGTGTGTGTGCGCGTGCGTCCGTAAGAGAGATAAAGACTGTGTGCGTGTGTGTGTGTGTGTGTGTGAGAGAGAGAGAGAGAGAGAGAGAGAGAGAGAGAGAGAGAGAGAGAGAGAGAGAGAGAGAGAGAGAGAGAGAGAGAGAGAGAGAGAGAGAGAGAGAGAGAGAGAGAGTTTACTTCACATTCTTCGCGAACATTACAGGGGAGATGGTTGGTTTGGTTTTTGGGTTTTAATGTCCCTTCAGCAGATGCTAGCTGCTATTCGAGACCGTTACAGGGGAGAAATGCGAGGAAGCTTGTATACTATTTCAGAGTGTTTTTATTTGTTATTAAACAGACTTTAAGTTACACTTCAGATATAGGCCCTGTCACTAAAGTAGAGCTATATGTGAGCAAGGAAGACAGGGAAAACACAATGTTCATGTTTGCACTGACTATCGAATCAGGTCTTCTTATCTGTATTCTGTACTGTGCAAAGAATATTCAGGTAACTGAAGAACAACTTAGAACAAGTTATTGTCGTTTTGGTAACACATTTGTGTTGATGGTGTCTTGTCCAAAACGCCAGGTTAAAACACAACAATCACACTAATGAATACGATAAGTATTCACTAAAGTTAATTAATCTTTCAGCGAAATCTCTACAGGCCTAAAAACAACAACTTTGAATTGTTTTATTGACTCGAACTGATCCGCGGTAATAAAGAGAATTGTTGTTTTCTCTTGTAAATTATCAATACGATCAACTACTGTTAGCTAAACCATGCATGTACTGACACGGGTCATTGTCCTAGATTCAAACCCGTAATCAGTATCACTCATAATATACACAGAAATATGCATGCGTCATCTTTTCCGGTAAACAGGCCAGTCACCGGCTTCGTCCACAAAACAAGCACGTGTGCAGCATCAATAAAAAAAAAATCAATGGTGGTATTCTGTTCTCTAACTTCAGGAACTTCATCATCATCATGTCTGTCTGTCTGTCTGTCTGTCTGTCTGTCTCTCTCTCTCTCGTGCTCTGCTTGTACACACAAACACACACACACGCACACACACCAACTCGCACACGCACACACACACACACACACACACGCGCGCGCGCTCGCACAACCACACACACACACACACTCACAGAGCCCGGCTCCCCTTCGGTGTCTTAGAGAAATTTGAAAGAAGACATTGCCACGAAAGAACTTATGAAACTAAAGAAAGGAGACTGAAGAAGGTTGAGGCAGTTTAAGTTACCCACCCCCACCCCCATCCCCCTCTCTCTCTCTGTCTCTCGTGCTCTGCTTGTATCAACACACACACACACACACACACACACACACACACATACACTTACTCACAGTGCCCGGCTCCACTTCGGTGTCTTAGATAAATTTAACAGAAGCGATTGCGAAGAAAGAACTTGTGAAAGGAGAAGAAGGTTGAATCAGTTTAAAGGCAGAGTAAGCCTCCCGTAAACCATCACAGATACGGTCAGGCTTTTACACACAGTACAAACACCCTTTCATTTAAACACTCACCAATTGAGAACATCCTAGGTGCCCTCCGTAAAGAGCGAACAATTTTCAAAGAATTTATTTTTGCGTGGTTTATCTTACCCCTGAGCCATCGTGAACCCGTGTGATCCAGTTTTCCCTTTTCACAATGCAGTCGTCATAGTTAGTCATTTGAATGCGACTCGACGTGAGCTTATCTACAATAGCACGTTTTTTTTATGCACGAAACAACGGCTGTGGTTCACAAGAACTCTAGCGATAGCTTTTGACTGTTGAGAGGAACGGCGATTTGCACTGATAAACCGGCCGTCGTCTGCTACGACCCTTGCGTGACCCTGCTTCCGGGCTTTTCTTTTTTTAAACTTTCACAACTTCGAATTGTTCTGATCTTGTCTTGATGAAAAACGAATTCTTTTATGATTAAAGAATGTTTGTGTAACAAGCTGTCAATTTATTATTTAGATTTTAACTGACTAGGTCTAGCGCAAAAACGAGGCGCCGTTGTTGTTAACGGAACAAGTCTACGAAAATAAATTCTTTGAAAATGTCTCACGCTCGACAGAAAGCAGCCAGGATGTTCCCGTTCGGTGAGCGTTCAAATGGAAGTATGCTTGTACTGTATTTAGACGCTCGGGGAGCTCTGTGATGGTTTACGGGAGGCTTACTGTGCCTTTAAGTTACAAAATGCAAACACACTCGCTCGTGATATTGTCTCTGTGGTTGAAAACATTAGATATAAGATAAGACAACAATTGAATGTAGTGTATCAAACTTTAAAACTGTCATAGGAGCTGTTTTGCAGAAAATAAACGAATGAAACGTTGTGCTGTTGTGCACCCATTTCAGACTCGACGATGCCGCTGATCGGTATCATACCATGCCGCTGATTGTCATCATGCAATTTCAGCAGAACCTACATTGTTTTTCAGTTTAAATTGCCAACTAACTAGACCTCTGTTATGTATAAGACGCACATGTATACATGATCAAGAAACGACCGAAGAAAAACTCACAGGAAATATTTTGCTTCTGTCTGTCTTCTTTTGTCAAAAAAACACGAGAAAACGATAGGAAATAGCACAGGGAAGTACTACATAAGGCTTATTTGCTATCATGCTGCGTGCATAGGGAAATAAATCTCGTAAAATATATATGGAGATGTGCACTGATATCTTGCACGGGTGTATATACAATAAACTAGTCATCAACAAGCCTTGTTTAATAGTGCTTTTGTTGACAGTTTTCTGAGGGTACCCACGTTTTCTTGATGACGTCACAGCATAGACACAGGGCCGCTGATCGGTAGGCGTGCTTCGCCGCGGGTCACCGGTATGACGTTTATTGTGTCAAAAACTGACTTCGGGTTTTAATTATGAGTTATGAGGGCCCCAAAGGGTTTAAAATCGTGATCGTGATTGGCGTTTTTTGACCTTTCTGTGACCGTGATTGCCGAAATTTCCATTTCTGTGATCGTGATGGGACTTTGCCCGTGATCCGTGATGACAAAAAAAATCAAGTCTCGTGATCGTGATCGTCATTTGTTTTTTTTTTTGGTCAATTTATTATTTAGATTTTAAAAGTTAGGTCTAGCGCCAAAACGCACCACGGTCCGATTGTCTCTGAGACAATCCGTAAAATTAATTCTTTAAAAATTGCTCGCTCTTTACGTTGGGCACCTAAGATGTTCCCGTTTGGTGAGCGTTCAAATGTTTGTACTGTGTGTAAAAGCCTGACAGTATTTGTGATGGTTTACGGGAGGGTTACTGTGCCTTTAAACGTGTTAGGCACACAAAAAAAGTAACAATTAGATTATTAAACTTGAAAACTGATTCAGAGTTGAGATGATACTTTTGCAAACGAACGCTGCAATCTACCTGAAATCTGTAGATATAATTAATAATCTAAACAACGAAGTGACTGAGGTAAGATGAAAAAAGTTTTAAAAAAAACAAAGGACAAAGTACAGTAATCCTTTGTTTTTTAACTTAATTAATAATCATACACCTTTACCATGTTTAATCATGAGCCTTTACCATGTTTACTCTGAATTGTTCAGTTGTGTTGCCCAGCGCGCACCCGGCCGGGCTGACGGGGAGTTTTCGGCGTGCAACCGAACTCTGCCATTTCTTGATGTTTAGATTCGAGAGTTCGCATGAACCTTTAATATGTTTCAATCAATCAATCAATATGAGGCTTATATCGCGCGTATTCCGTGGGTACAGTTCTAAGCGCAGGGATTTTTAAAATAAATAAAATTTTTATGCAATTTATATTGCGCACATATTCAAGGCGCAGGGATTTATTATGCCGTGTGAGATGGAATATTTTTTACACAATACATCACGCATTCACATCGGCCAGCAGATCGCATCCATTTCGGCGCATATCCTACTTTTCACGGCCTATTATTCCAAGTCACACGGGTATTTTGGTGGACATTTTTATCTGTGCCTATACAATTTTGCCAGGAAAGACCCTTTTGTCAATCGTGGGATCTTTAACGTGCACACCCCAGTGTAGTGTACACGAAGGGACCTCGGTTTTTCGTCTCATCCAAAAGACTAGCACTTGAACCCACCACCTAGGTTAGGAAAGGGGGGAGAAAATTGCTAACGCCCTGACCCAGGGTCGAACTCGCAACCTCTCGCTTCCGAGCGCAAGTGCGTTACCACTCGGCCACCCAGTCCATGTTTGCGCTGCGCGGCAGTTTTCGCAGTGACTTCTGACCCTCAGTCTTTGATAAAACTTTTTAAAGGCTTAGAAAAGTCTTTAAATATTACAAAAGCGGCTTGTCAGAGCTGCCGCTCAGTTTCGTCGACGGATGTTTCACCGTGGCTGAACTGTGACAGAGTCTCCATCAGTTCAAGAAGTTCAACTTGGTGATAAGCGTTCAGTGAAAAATACTGAGAAGAAGAAAAACAAGAGGAAATAAACCCAGTTACAGTTCAGCAAGCTTTAAACTTTGGTACAGATAAAGGTAATCGGTTAAACTTTAGCGTTGTAAATTCATAGCTCAGAATCCACAAGATAAACTGAAGAGACTATACTGATAAGCAACTTTTGACGAAATTACAAGTTATGGCGATTTGCAGAAGCTGTGACTGACCATACCGTAGTTGTCAGTTATCTTGAATTATAGCCTGTTAAACCCACTCATCTACACTCAGGAACTACCGCTGAACGACTTGAACAAAACCCGGGAGAGATCGTTGGTATTTCTTTTCGAGTACCTGTACCATGGCGATGCTTTCCATTGGCCATCCCAACCAAAGAGTCCCAACCGCGGACTGACTGTCGTCTGCTACAACAAGAGCTTGAGCAAGGGAAACTACTCTGACTCATTCGCATGTAAACGAGAGGGGACGATGGCGTCCCACGGAGGTGTCGAGCTTGTCGGCGCCGTTGATCAGGGGACCAGTAGCA
>NW_027129241.1:0-10912 GCF_037325665.1 Littorina saxatilis
TTGTACTGGAAACTTGCATTCTCCCAGTAAGGTAATAAATATATTGTACTACGTTGCAAGCCCCTGGAGCAAATTTTTGATTAGTGCTTTTGTGAACAAGAAACAATTGACAAGTGGCTCTATCCCATCTCCCCCCTTCCCCCGTCGCGATATAACCTTCGTGGTTGAAAACGACGTTAAACACCAAATAAAGAAAGAAAGGTGTGTGTCTGTGTGTTTGAGTGTGTGTGTGTGTGTGTGTGTGTGTGTGTGTGTGTGTACTTTCTCTCTCTCCCTCCCCCCTCTCTCTCTCTCTCTCTCTCTCTCTCTCTCTTTCTCTCTCTCTCTCTCGGTGTTTACTGAAGAGTTTATCCAGGCATTACTTAGCACATTTGAAACCTCCCAACTCAAGTACGTTCCACTGTGACAATCAATGCACAGCAGCCCGGTCAGTGATTCCGTAGACAGGATCTCCGATAGCGCAGCGGATATACATACCGTTGCAGCAGCGCTAACTTGAGACTAAGCGTAGTGAGAGCTGACGCCAGAATCACTCAAATTCCCGATCGCCGAAGAGGCATCACTCAGCACATTTCAACATATGCGTCAGTCAAAAAAAGAAAACGAAACAAGAAAAACGGGTAAATACGGCCTGGTTGGTTGGTCTGGTGGTCAAATCGTACAGTTTCGATTCTTTATTTTGTGCATTCTCTAACGCCAATAGAAGCTGGACATAACAATACACGGATCATACACGAGAATGGTTTCTGAGAGAGTGCCACCCAGTCTATGAATGCGTGGTGTGTGTGTGTGTGTGTGTGTGTGTGTGTGTCTGTGTGTGTCTGTGTCTGTCTCTCTCTAGCTCTATATATATGAAGTTGTTCTTGTTTTTTCTCGACTGTCCGTTTTTCTTGCTCTCTCTCTCTCTTTCTCTCTCTCTCTCTCTCTCTCTCTCTCTCTCTCTCTGTGTCTCTCTGTGTCTCTCTCACTCTCTCTCTCTCTCTCTCTCTCTCTCTCTCTCTCTCTCTCTCTCTCTCTCTCTCTCTCTCTGTGTCTCTGTCTCAATCGACAAGAAACTGTCCTCTCTGTACATGTACAGCTGATAAAGAAGATGAACACCATGTTGTATTTTTATGTCCTTTTTATCCAGAACTTCGAGCAAAGTATTTGAAAATCTCGAACTCGAAGGCGCTGCAACAACAACTTGTGTATTTCTGTGGCAGTAATGAGGATAATGTGATGAACAGCTTCAGCAGATTTGTGTTCTTCATGTTACAGAAGAGACGGATGATACAACGAATAATGTAACAAAAACGAATAATGTAACAATTGTTACATTATTCGGCCCCGAATAATGTAACAATTGTTACATTATTCGTTTTTGTTACATTATTCGTTGTATCAGACGGACCCTTATCAATCAGGTTCAGTGACATGTATTTGTTGAATTTTATGCGTGACTATAATTTATAACTGTGCAGATACTATTGCTGTTAGTTTAACCACTATTGTAAGGGGCTGTGGCCTTAGACAATTAAAGATTTGTTCTTGTTCTTGTTCTTGTTCTCTGTCTCAATCTATCTCTCTGTCAGTCTCTCTCTCTCTCTGTCTCTGTGTGTGTGTGTCTCTCTCTATCTATCGGTCTGCATATATCTCTGTCTGTCTGTCTGTCTGTCGTCTGTCTATCCGTTTCCCTGTTCCTTGTTTCTCTCTCTCTCTGTCTCTCTCTGTCTCTGTCTCTCTCTCTTTCTCTCTCTCTCTCTCTGTGTCTCTCTCTGTCTCTGTCTCTCTCTCTTTCTCTCTCTCTCTCTCTGTTTACCTTATTCATTGATGTTCTTCGTTGTGCGGCGCTCTCTGTCTAGCTGTTTGTCTATCTGTCTGACTTACTCTCTCTCTCTCTCTCTCTCTCTCTCTCTCTCTCTCTCTCTCTCTCTCTCTCTCTCCAGTCTCTCTCTGTCTTTGAGAATCTCTCTCCAGGCCTGTCTGTGTGTCGTGTGTACGTGTCTGTCTCTCAGTCTCTCTTTCTCTCAATATATGTCTCTCTCCCTCCACCTCTCTCTCTTTTACATGACATTATAGATTTCATTTTCGTCTCAGTTTAGGACCATATAATACATTTGACACTATCAGAAGCTAGACATAACTGATCAAATACAAGACTATGCTGAAAGGGCGCCTCCGTCTCTCTCTCTCTCTCTCTCTCTCTTAGCTCTCTGTGTTTACATTGGTTTCGTCAGCACGCGCGCGCACGAGCGAGAGCAAAAGCTAGCCGAGACAGATGCATGCACGCGACTGGAGCCGAGACTCAGAGCAGCGTAGCAGACGATCGCCGCTGTAGCGATGAGAAATGGAGAGAATCGTTGTTCGTAACTTCCCTACTTTCCGACTGTCTCTCTCCCTTCTTTCGTTTTCCAGCGCGCCAGTTCTAAACTGCTGTTTGAAATTTTGAACGGAAGCGAAAGTGTGCCAGTGGTTTCTTCGACTGTGATGTGACGCTGTGAGGCGATTGTTGTTCTGCGGGTCTGTGGTGTCGTCTGCTTCGCCGCTCGTCTTACGCCGAATTGAAATTGCCACGCCCGTTGGTGCCAGACGAAGTGTCAGATTTCTGCGAAACGGTCGGGGGCGGATGGATGTGGGGTCAAATGAGTGTCTGTGACCCGTTATGGAAGTCTCGGAACTCCTGGTGAGTTTGTTTTACATTCACTTGTTAGGCATGTTATGAGTATCAATTAGGACCCTTATAAAAATGCTCCTTTTCGATGACAAAGTCGTTAGGTCGGTTGTTTTTGTGTCGTTGGTTTTTTATTTTTTGTTTTGGGGGATGGGGGGGGGGGGGGGTGGGGAGGAGGGGGCTGTTAAGGCGGAAATGATCAGTCGTGCGAGCTGTGTCCTCCAGTGGATGTCGGAGAAGCCGGAGTAACTATCCTTGTAAAGTCTGCAAAATCGAGTTTTGACGACGGTATTCAATATTGTTTTTAAAGGATTAAAACAAATTCGAGGGTCGGGAGAAAAAAAAGTCGGTCAGCGAACTTGAAGTCCACGCACACAAACAAACTATTAGTAATTTGCAAGACAACGATTTCATTAACGATGTATACGCTGATAAATTATGTTACTTTTCAGTTGCATTGACAATGCATTACATGGATAAAGCAACAACCCAGTATGTATAATTATCACGAAAGTCAGATTAATTTATTTAAGGTTCAAACATGTATTTCAGTCAAGCTGAGGTTTAGAATGAAACCAATTCGTTGATTGGTCAGAGAGCGTAAACTCATGATTAAATGCCAGTCAAGTTCAGTTTTTGATGCATGAACACTACCCACAGAACCCGTTGAGCACCTGCTGGTCAGTGTTGCGCATTAATACACATTCAACTTGTCTCTGCCTGCCAACAGTGCCAATAGACCCTATCGGTATTCCAAGTTCTCGCAAACTTCAAAGCATTACAAAGCATGTTGTACGACTATCTCGCGGGGTCCCGGGTAGCTCAGGTGGTAGAGCACTGGACTTGTGATCGAGAGATCGAGAGATCGAGAGGTCGAATCCAGGCCGGGACGGACACGGGTCAACTTTATGTGCAGACCCAGAGACGGTATCCATCTCCCACCCCCGTGTCACCACAATGGCACGTTAAAGATCTTAGTCATTCTACCATAAGTGCAGATGGCTGATACCACCTAAACACGCAAACATCAAAAAGCCGTGAGGGCGTAAAACTCGAATCGTTTAAACCAATTCATGTCCAATATAGGCAATTAAGACCTGACGGACAATAAGCCCCTTAAAATTTACTTTTTTCTCGCGAGAACTGCGAAGGCCAAAGATCGTAATCAAAAAGCAAGAAAGGTAAGTTGTTGGAACGTTTGTTATTAACAAAACAATACGTTACAGTCACAAATATATTGACCCAACCGATATCATGATATGTGCTCCAAAGATCGTAGTTGTCGCGACTTTCCAAGCATAACAAAGAGCATGTCTCGCAGATATTTCGCGAGAGCTGCTCAGATGCCGAAAATGTCTGTAAGGCAACTGAGTAGCAAAGAACAGGCAAAAACATCGGGGGGATTACCGTAAATGACGCTCACGCATGATGACAAAATTCTTTGCTTTTCTAGGAGACAAACACAATGTTCGCGTGTTTATTTTTCATCGGTCACACAAAAAGAATAATAATTGCATGCGCATGGATAAAGAAGCAGCCGATTGTTTTATACGATAGTGATACGGAAACACATTTCTTGAGACTTGATCCTTGCAGTTAAGTCAACTGATGTAGTAGAAGTAGTGAACAGAACAAAAACCTTTCGCACTTGTTGCGTTTGCATGATTCGCGAAAGTGTGCGGGAAAGTGTTCGGTGACAGATTGAGTTACAACAACATTGAAAGGTTTCCAGTTGAAACTTCTCGGTAATGAACGGGGGTTATGTTGACGCCCTCTTGAAGCCTAATTGAAGCCCTTCGTCGCTTCGCTCTGTCGGGCTTCACTTTAATTTAGCCTTTAGTCGGGCGTCAATCCGGCTCCGACCACAACCTCCAAGTTTCAAATTGAAGCCTATCAGTTTGTAATGACAAATTATGCGTTTCGCCTATCAAGAGAATATTTTGACAGAGCAGTTCAAAACCAAACTTGATACTTCAAGGCATAAAACAAAAGGCGTAAGATTCTCTTTGGACAATACAAACAATATATTCATGGAAATGTTTACATTAACTGCTCTTTAAAAAAATAGCTTCGATATTAATAAATAAAGAATGCAAATCGTTCGACATACTTAAACCCATCAGTCACCCTGTTCACATGCAATACCTTTCATAAGACACACAAGGAACTTAGTCGATAAATATCGACAGGGGGCCGACAAATGGTTTAAAATGGGAAATGTGTGTATATGGGTGTGGGTTTGAAACAAACAAACAAACCAACCCATGTGAACCCCGGGCCGCAGGCCTTCGATGTAGTGATTGAAAAAAAAGGATGTTCTCAAATGGTTCAATTCTCATTTGGTCTGATTCTCAAATGGTACCGGTATACTCCCCCCCCCCTGGCCGCAGGCCTAGGAGTAAAATTTTATAGACACTGACCTTCTTCCCAGGGGTCATTGACCCAGTTTTAGCTATGAGAGGTGGTTCGCCCAGAGGCTGTAGAGTATACTGGGGCGGTCTCTTTGATGTCTTGAGAGGAAACTTGGCCAGGGTAGTACATGCACCAGAACTGGTGGACACCAAGGACAAACATGAAATCGAAGCAGTTTGCTTTCAGAGGGAACGGTCGTCAGCAACTCAAACTTCTCTGTTTTCTTTTTTTTTTAAATCTGACTTTCTTTGTGGCCCCCTGACTCCGCCCCCCTCCCTCTATAAGGACCCCCCTCCACAAGGACCGATTTTTGTCAACATTTTAAAGGTCGCTAGAGAGGGGTTCCACTGTATGACCTAACCGCTACTGGCAGACGGCCTCAATCTTCACGCGCAAAGACGAGATTAATAGGTGCTCGGTTTTGGTATTTTGAATTACATTACATTAAACCTTTGTTGGGTTTCATGGTCATGGCAACAGCCATAATAATATTACATGATGTATAATATCATATTTCAGCATATGTGAATTACATGTCATCATACTAAACTGTCATACATTTTTATTCCTACATTATTCTGATTGATCACAACCAAACCTACTATCATTGGACACATCCAAATGCAAGCGCCTGTTCTTGACAATTTAGATCAGTGCAATTTCCTGGGTCGGGCTTTGCCACAGACACTCACGGTTTGGCCTGTAGGTAAAATGTACAATGTATTTTCTGATTTGTGCACAAAAGCTTTTTTTCTTTTTTCTTTTTTTTAACATAACAATGTTTAATGTCACTGTATGTTTAAAAGACCATGGTCATATTTGTAAAAAAAATGTTAAATTAGAAAATAAATAACATTTTGGTTCATGATTTTTCCTACACCTGTGCTAAAGATAAGAAATAAAAATGTCGGGTATATAAGTCACTCAAATACAGCTAGGTATGAATGGCTCGGTTTGAGTTTGTTGCAGTTGACCCTGCACAAAGCGACATATCATGTTTTTGTTGAACAATTTTGACGTCACCCCTCCCATAGGGTGACGTATTTCACAACTTCCTGTGTTACACAAACTCTGTGATGACCAATTTTGACGTCACCCCTCCCATAGGGTGACGGATTTCACAACTTTCTACAGATGAACAATTTTGACGTCACCCCTCCCATAGGGTGACGGATGTCACAACTTCCTGTGTACACAAACTGATGACGTATTTCACAACAAAATGGCGCTGCCCATGGTCAACCTCGAAACTATCCGTATAGAATGGGGGCGTCCTCGCCCCCATAACAATTCGTTGAGTAGTTTATCCTTGTGTCAGCCTTCAATTCAACTTTTGAATATTATGTATATATCTATATATATAGCACATCGTGTCAGGCGCTGATATGATACAGGAAGTACAACTTCCGTTGCAAGTGGACGACGCGCGCTATGCATATATATGAAACTTTACTCGATTCCTATAAACAGTAAACAAAAGTGTGGTTTGGGTAACCCGACCTAAGCTATTTTTACCGCCAACCGTAAAAACTGATTTTTTTGCCTTCATTTTCTTACCGACACCTGTGTCAAATTGAGAAATTATTTCAGACAAAAGGTGTCTCTGTGCACAGGAAACAGACAGCATATCAACAGGGCTTTTCCCTGATGGACCAAGTCCGTGGGACAGAAGAATCATCAACCGCAGGAAGCAGACAATTTTAATATATCACACAATACACAGTTTCTCCTTTATCGGCCTTCCCCCATTCAAAGTTACGTCGAACCTTTCAACAAGAATCGTTTTACCATCACGTCTTAATTATTTGCAACTAGACCCTTAACTTCACTGTCTTGGCCTGGGGCACTTCCTGCCCCGTACAGTATCCTATAATATTCTCTAGTCCCTTCTTCTTCTTCTGCGTTCGATGGAAGATAATTGTACGGCCATATTATCGTGGAAGCGTAGACAGCCGATTTTCTCCCCACGCCAAGTTGGCTGCTGTCTTCCGTCTTCGGTGGTTGAGGTTCTTACTCAGGGTTGCCTCCTCCCCAAGAGTAGCTTAGCTGCCTTGCTGGGCTGTCGAGTCCACTCGACCAGGGTTTGTTGTCGAAGTTTTCCTTCTCGTAGCCTTTGCCTTTCCCAAGGCGCACACAAGGCAGTGCGGGTTTTGAAATCGGGAGTTGTCCTTCTCCTAGATGAGCGACCATCCAAGGTTGACGAGCCCCATCTGCCCGAAGCAGCTGGTTTTTAAGGCGCCAGGGACCCGCCTGCATCCCTTCTCCTGTTAGTCGAAGACAGGGCCCGCCACGTGAAGGCCAGGAGCTGGATTTGACTGTCAGAGGTGTTTGGAGACACGAAGCCATATGGAGCATTTCTTGGGAAGTAGGCGCTTATCTCTACTTCCACCCCGGCATAACAGTCCTTGGGCCCCACTAGTCCCTAATAGGCGAAGTAGCTGTGGGACATGAAGCACCATGTTACTACTAGGAAGCAGACAGGCAGCTAGCTGAGAAAGCAAACCGGCTTTTGATTGTGTGTATGTGTCCGTGTAGAAGGATACTCTTATATGTGACCCTCCACCACGGAATGAGTCGCATGTCACCTTTGCATGATTTTCATAGTTTTACAGTTTCCCAAAGAGTTTTTTATGCTCTATCCAGTGGTGAAAACCGTTTTAGAAAAGAGCGAACACTTTTCGAGTTATAAGCCTGTGACCAAGGTGACCCTCACACTGTTACCAGACACCCCCCGGACTTACTATAGCGCAGAACCGCGTAAGGTGACATGCGACTCACTCCGTGGTGGAGGGTCACATACAAATTATGACATATATATATATAATTGTTTTCACTGGAAGGAATTTATCTTTAAGAAGCCAGCCTACACAAAAATACAAGCCTTTTAACCGGATCCGTTTTCGTTTTTTTCACCGTTTGTGCAGACCGTTGTATAAAGTAAAAGGATTTACAATAGCTTTCTAGGGTAATACGATTACTTTCAATGACGAAACAATAATTATATGCAATTTAAGAACGACAGCAACAGAAAACGATTGTTTGTTGTTGGCAAGTCGTTTATTTTTTGCTGAGAATAAGATTATTACATTTTTTTTAACAAGTGCTCTGTTGAGTATTATTGTTCTTTCCTGTTCTCATAACACGAGGTGTTTTACTAAGGCCAAACAAAAGTATATGTTGGTTTAAGGTAACATTACCTTTGTTGGGAGGTCGTTTTTTGGTCTGTTTTTTGGTCTCGGTACGGTTCGCAAAATGTGCCAGAGTTGTTTTTTGTGTGCGTTTTTTTTAGAAATGAAAAACAAAGTGTTAGGGTCGGCGGGAAAAAAATAGGTTCGGTCAGGTTAACCTAAACCAAAAAATATTTTTGTTTGGCCTAAATGCGGCTTGAAACGAAAATGAAACATGAGTGTTACTTTGAAAATTATTGTGCGCTTTTTTGGAATTAAAAAAAAAAATGTCTGACAGTGTCTGTGATTGATGTAAAGCGGGGCTCACACACAGGTGGAGCAAGCGGAGCAAGGGTGGAGTAGGCTGCACCAGGCGGAGAGATGACGCTACTTCCGTTGCAGGAGTGGAGAAAGTTGTGTGTGCGGTGCGGAGCAAGGAATAGGACACGTTTCTATTTTTTGGCTCCGGTGCAGCGGTGCAGCCAATCAGCGCACTCATCACTTTCTCCGGAAATAGTAGTGTGACACTAGGTGGCATCCCAAATAACGACGGCCGCCTTTTTCGAAAGAACTTTTTCATGGATTTTACACAAGAATGCCGAAACGGAAAGATAAAATGTGGTTTCCGCTAGATTTCAAGTCACGCTTTTCACTTTTCCGAGGAAGCCAACAGCTGAGTGTGAAGAAACGCTGCTGTTCAACTTCGAAATCTCCAGTCGCAGACGACCTTCGCTTTCGCAGTACAGTCAATGCAGGTGCGATGTTACTCATTTCGATCAGCTCGTTTTCGTATATATATTTTTGCATTAAGATCATGTACAATGATTGGAATCAAAGGAGGATTGACTTCGGCATGCAAATGCGTTGGTTTGGCCGAAATCAATACAGCAGTAATTAAGCTAGGTTCTTTCTCGTCAGTTTGTTTTTGCGACTGAATTAAGTTTGTCTTCTGAATGTAGATATCTACCACTTGCTTGATTTTGATTGTTTGTTCAGCTCCTCGGCACAAAATTCATCATGCAAGATATCAATTTGTTGAATGATAAGGGGATAAGTGAAGTTCAAACATTTATCTGCTTGCAAAAACAATCGCAGGGACAGATCTATCTGCTTCATTGACTGACAGATTGTCATTGAATTTCCAACGTAAAATGACTCGTTTGCAGACTCTCTAATTAGATCCATCGAGTGTTTGTGTTCTTAGATCCATTGGCTATGCAGGCTTTTTGCGATCATAACATTGTTTAGGTTTGTGCTGGTGCAATCTGCAGATCAGAGGAGATTGACCGCAGGGTGACGCAGTGTCAGTGATCAATGCAACTTGTGTTCGACACTCAATATTGCCTTCTACCAAACTCAAGGGCAAAACAAAAGGTACATGCTTGTGAATTCATATTATGTAATGTCTGTGAAGATTAACACCGTTTTTAGCTCTAGTCTGAGTGATCATGCTTATTAATATCCAATTCAAGTTACGTACGATACATACTCCGCCCCAGCACCACCCTCACCCCATAGCACTGCTATTCAGATACTACAGTCCAACAACCAACCCTCTAAAAGCCCCCTCCCCCACTCTCGGTGTAACATCTGTTGCTATCTGCACCTTTGTGTGGTAATGGGGAACTCGTGCTCAAATAGTTTCAGAACTGTTGATATTATAAGAGTTTTATTTACCAATGGTTCTCCCCTCCCTCCTTCATATTACACCGACACTCTCTATGCCCACCCCCCACCCCCTTCCCCCATCCCTTCCCTCTACAGGCACGTCTACTAAAGTCTGAGTCGTGATAGGATCAAGAGGATGCCACAATGATCCAGGTAACTTTGCAAATAATCATACTGATATAACAGAAGAAAGTTATTCCACAGTCATTTCTGCTTATAAATACATTACAGTGTTTCACACTGCACAACAGGAATTTGTGCTAAGTTATAATCTACAAACAACAAAGACCCTCCAGCCACCACCACCCCCCCCCCCCCTCCTCACCTGCAACATATACATGTCCAACTTTCCCAGTGGCTCTTAATCTTATGCCTATGACTGTTGATATTGAAGAGTAGAAAGTGTTTAGTTTTCAATGACTAAATTTTCCCTCACACACACACACACACATACACACATGCACAAACACACACGCACATGCACATAATGCACATAGCTGTTGTCTCCTTCTCAATCTCTCTATGTCTCTCTGTTTAATTAACATATTTGGATCACTAACTCTTCACTGAGATTCAGTGTTATGTGTTATGTGGAGTAAGATTAGTGAATGTTGCTGCTGATTCTGTTGTTCTTACTGTTCTTCCTCCCTGCATAATCTTTTTACTCCTTAAACAGTTTTTTTCTTATTACTACAGTGCGTCTATGGAGTGTACATCAGAGATGTGATGGGACCAAAAGCATTCCAAAATGAAACAGGTAACTTTTTAAACTGGTCTTCATTTGGTTTATTGAGAAGTTGGTTCACATGATACATTTCAGAGTCGTCCTTTTAAATTCGTTAAATATTGCACCAGTCACTACATCTATAGATGACCATGCTGATTAGTTTCAAACTGTGTACATAGCCATCTTATCCCCACCCGTACTTCCCTCAGTTCCCAAACTACCCTTCTACAGCCCCCACCCTTCCCATCTCCCCAAACTCATTAGATCACTGACATGACACTGATCTTT
>NW_027129242.1:0-1000 GCF_037325665.1 Littorina saxatilis
CCACTTTCTGTCCACCGAAGCCAATAACTGAGGTTGGGGGAGGAGTTGGTGAGCGTGGTAGTGGTTTCGCTGTGCTGCATAGCAATTTGATTGAAAAATGAGGGTGTGACAGTGCCGCCTCAACTTTTACAAAAAGCCGGATATGACGTCACTGATCAAAGACATTTATCGAAAAAATGAAAAAAACCGTCTGGGGATATGATCATACCCAGGAACTCTCATGTAAAATTTCATAAAGATCGGTCCAGTAGTTTACTCTGAATCGCTCTACACAGACACACACACACACACACACTGAGACACACACACACACATACACCACGACTCTCGTCTCGATTCCCCCTCTATGTTAAAACATTTAGTCAAAACTTGACTAAATGTAAAAACACCACTTCACCATGTGCAGTCAGTATTTGCTCTCCGCTGAGACCCGCATAAAATGCAAGATTGCATGCCTGTGCTATATACTGTACTGCCATCCACTATCGGACACCCTCCTATCTGTCATTGGTGGAGCACGGCGATTGACTGGCCGGGCGGCTGTGCATCGACGCTGCCTATTCTGCGTCGCTGTTTTGTGGCGGTCTCGGCAAATATAATATAGTTTCGGCTTTCAAGAATTACAAGTCGCCTCGTGGACAAAGCCCGGTGTACATGCCATGACATTTTCATGATTTTATAATTCCTTTGCTGAGAAATTTGGGCCGCTTCCTTGGTCCCAGTGGAAAGCGAACAGAAACACGAATCGTGCTACCCAGGACCCATATCATGGCATATGAGATAGAAGTGAGAAACCTTGAAAGCAAATGCCTACTTTGGAAGTGTGTACTTTCCAAGTCTATTTCCCAGCTGTTCACTATGCACGGGCAAATTTGACTTTTGAGAGTAATGAGGCGTTTCAGTGCGTGTAATGTGTGATCAGTCATCTGGTATTCTGGCAGAACGAATACCAAAGATTATTACGTGTCATGGCGGTAAGAAAGGGGTGGGATATAGATAC
>NW_027129243.1:0-13981 GCF_037325665.1 Littorina saxatilis
CCCCCCCCCCCCCCCCCCCCACCATAGAATCCAGGCTGATTGTGTCATGTAGATCATGTCGTTGGCTCACGTTGTTTTTACGGCCGACCCTCGCCCCACCCCGCCCTCCTTTCCTATCCATGTTTTGCATTACTGGCTAAAGGCGTTTCAGTCAATAAATGTTCTTGCCACAAACATGAATTTGTAAAAATTAAAATCTGATGTTCTCACCCAAGAGCCCATACATTTTTTAGAAGCAATTTGTTGTTGTTGGTATGTGTGTGCTTCTTTTCTTTCCTTTTTTAGGGGCTTGTATTCATTCTTAATAATTTGTTTACCGATTTATTTGAGATTGCAAGAATGTTTTACCTCTTTTGTTGTATTTCAGTAGATCTCGCTCTTGCTACTGTATCGATTTGTTGTGGACTCACTGATATTTACGTCACTTCAACGGGTTTTTTTCTGCTGACCAAAAGACACCAAACAGAATTTGACATGGCATTTTTCAGGGAGACTTCCCTTGGTTGCTTGGTAACGCATGATAACGTGGAGACTCGGGGCATGAAAGTCTGAAATAGCCATTGTAAGTTGTGGGTGGCGTTCATTAACTAATGTCAAGACACAGACAGTTAGAGAATTTGTGCATGATTTTGTTTTCCGGTGAAAGAAGGCTCATATTCACGCAGAATCAGAATAGAAGTATGATGGGAGAAACGAAGAAAAGGTGGGTGGGTGGGGGATGGTGGTCGACTCTGACGTTGTGTTCTGTCGTTTGCCTTAGGCCGTTGAAGGGTGTGTGTGGGGGGGAGGGGGGGGGGGCACGTGCGGAAGGAGAGACAGTGAGCGTTCGATGGACTTCCGCAAAAAGTGGGGAAGAGAGAGGGAGAGAGAGAGAGAGAGAGAGAGAGAGAGAGAGAGAGAGAGAGAGAGAGAGAGAGACAGAGAATGTGTGCATCTCTAATGGGTTACCATACCAACCCAAAAGCCACCGAGCTCTCATTGTCATCTGAGACGATAACGCGCTTTTGCGCTTTGTCCTAGTTTCTGGAACCTTTACATTTTCAGGATAAAAAAACCAAAAAACCAACACACACAAAAACAACAAAAAAACACACACACACCGAAAAGCAACACACACACACACACACACACATCACACATCACACACACATACACACACACACACACACACACACACACACACACACACACACATAGACAAACAAACACACACACCACACACACACACACCGAAAAGCAACACACACACCACACACACACACTGACACACACACACGCACTAACACACACACACACACACACATACACACACACACACACACACACACACACACACACACACACACACACACACACACACACACACACACACACAACTACAGCATGTGCCAAAAAAACCAAGAAAACAAACCAAGATGTGAATAACGAATCTAGCCAGCAGGAAGTAGCTAAGTTGAGACATAAATCTAAAAGAAAACAAATTTAAGCCGACAAAATACAATGTTTACGAAGAGAGCATAAAACTTCTCGAGCGAAGTGCCCACGGCCGAAAAATAAACGCTACTCGTGGGACTAACGCAAACGACGTACTGGGAATGGCCTCACAACAGGTGTACAATGGAACCCCAATTCTACGACCTCGAAAAATCTGGGAAAACTATAGATCTTAATGGGCAAGGGGTCTTGAAAATGGAGGTTAATTTACAGGCCGCATGAACTTAAAATCTGAATCTAGGGCTTAACAGGGAGAAAGTCTGAAATGGAGGTGGGTGGGGGGTGGGTGGGGGGAGTCTTAAAAAGGGGTTTCACTGTACCAAGAAGCACTGAAGAGTGAGGTTTCTTCTGGGCGATATTTGCAAGGGTATTCAAAAGCAGACCTGGGTCGCCAAAGGCTGTAGGTTACTGTGTAAAATACCTCGACATGAAAAAAAAATTGAAGGAGACAATTACTTTCTCCAGGCCAGACGGGAGACTCGCTAGGGCTTCAGTACTCCAATGGCATCTTTGCACCGACGTTGGCTTCATCAGACAGTTGAGACATCGGGGATCCCTCCCTGTCTACAGAGTGGAGGAGGGTGCTCTTTGTGTCCAGAGCCAGTATGATGGCACGCAAAAAGGACTTGCTAGATATTCGTTTGATCATTATAATGGTGTTTTTTAAATAACATTTTTAACTAGAGATACATATTCAAATGGATAACACTCATTCTTTAACATAATATACAAAAATAGTCAGCTTAGCACAAAGGGTTGTTCTCTTAGTTTGAAGAATCAGTATGATGGTGCCGGCAATTAAATCCACGCAGAAACGCGCAGCAAGAGACTCGGAATATAGGTTAGACATGCTTAGCTCAGTTAGTTTCAGGTCTGCCTGGCACTGTTGTGTTAATCAACATTCAGCTGAACGATGATCTTCAAAATTGAGTCTTAAAAGTGAGTTCCATTTCTTTGACGAAGCTCCGGATTTGTCTGCCTGTCCTTGTGAACGTTCGTATTACATTGTTGCTTTTAGTCTGGGCTGGACAAGATTAGACAGTCTTAGCGCTCGGCTCCATTGTCCAAGAATATCGAATACCGTGACTAATGTGCGGTCGTGGTCGAGACCTTAAGTATAAAACCTTACGAGTTTGTAGTCACACGTATAGTCGCGAAGGTCGATCACCCAGGAACCATGCAGACTGCACGAAGACTATTTCAGAACTTACATGACGTTATTGAATATTGTGAGTTCAGTTGTGCACTAGAATAGCAGATTTTAGCAGTCGTGTGTCCTTAAAATATAAAACCTTGCGAGTCGCTAGTTAAATGTAGTGGCGGAGGTCGATCACCCAGTAACCAGACCACGCGATATTTCAGAGCTTACATGTCGATTTTGAATATTGTGAGTTCAGTTGTGAACTAGAATAGCAGTTTTTAGCAGTCGTGTGTCCTTTAAGTATGAAACCTTGCGAGTCGGTAGTTAAATGTAGTGGCAAAGGTCGATAACCGAGGAAGCAGACGGCATATTAGATGTCACGAAGAATACTTCAGAACTTGCATGATGTTCATGAATATTAAAGTGGCAGTCGTGAGTCCTGAAAGTACGACGCACTACGAATACGTTGTTAGTTAGCATGTTGTAAGAGGAGGTCAACCATCTAGAAATCAGACGGTATCAGGTGGCATCACGACAATCTCCTGTCGGTTTGTGAAGGCTACATCCGAACTTGCATGATGTCCTCATTGTTCGCAAGAGTAAGACGCGAATAGTGCGGTGTGTACTTGATGAAAAAGATCGTAAGCTATAATTGTATCTTCTGATGAGTTGAGACAGGAGTCGGAGGATAAGAGAAACCCGAGAAAAGTCATAGCTAGATAGAAGCCATACCCTCTGAGGATAGTTGGCACTTTGTTTTTTTCTGGAATTTACTACCTTCAACAGAAAGGTTTTTTTAACAAAGCAAAGCACGAGGTTAATGGCAAACCAGACACATGCACGCTAGCACGCACGCTAACACGCACGCTAACACTTACGCACGCTCGCATGCACGCACGCACGCACACACACACACACACACACACACACACACACACACACACACACACACACACACACACGCACCGATGCGGCAAATAATTTAAATTAAAGAGTCTGTCTCTCCATCTCTCTCTCTCTCTCTCTCTCTCTCTCTCTCTCTCTCTCTCTCTCTCTCTCTCTCTCTCTCTTTATTCGTGATTCGTGATTTCGTGATTTCTTCAAAGAACATAACATGAAAAGCGAGTACAAATTACAAAGGAATGAAGTTTTGAAAACGGTAAGGCAAGCAAAAGCAGAGTATTTTAATAACTTGCTTTCAGATGCGAGAGATACCTCTACAATTTGGCGAGCAATGAATGAAGGTCTTGATAAATCTCAACAGAGATTGACCAATTCTCCATCACAAATAACTCCAGACGATTTTAATCAACACTTTATTTCGCTCGCAGAGAAACTGAAAGCCTGTCTCACGCAGAATGAGTCCCTTGATATTGATGTCTCTCTAGAAAAATTAAAAACATTTTGTGGACGAAAGTTGACTCAAAACGAAACGTTTTCTATTCCACCCATTACTGTCCACGAGGTTGGAAAACTGATAGAACAGATGGCGAATAAAAAGTCAATGGGTCCCGATAAGATTCCTGTCCGGTTGCTCAAACTTGCTTTACCATACATAATTGATTCACTGACTTATGTATACAACCTTGGCATACAACAAAACGTTTTTCCCTCTATTTTAAAATGTGCCAAGGTAGTGCCACTCCCAAAAAGCAAGGATCTTACGGACCCAAACAACTTTCGACCAATTTCCCTCTTACCTGTTTTATCTAAGCCTTTGGAGAAGCATATTCAGAAATATTTACTGGAATATATGGAACGAATGAATTTGTTTCATCCATTTCAGTCTGGATTTCGCTCTAAGCATTCATGCCACACTGCTCTCAGCTCTTTATGTGAAACTTGGTTATCAGCTATTAATGAGTCCGAAGTAACAGGAGCGTTATTCCTGGACTTTAAAAAAGCCTTTGACCTTGTAGACCACTCCTTATTATTAAAGAAATTACAATGCTACTTAAAAGATGACTCTGCTTGTGCCTTCTTCGAATCATATCTTTCAAAACGGACACAATATGTATTCATCAACTGTAAAGCTTCGTCGAATGATTTTGTCAAAACGTGGTGTGCCTCAAGGGTCTGTATTATGACCTATATTGTTCTGTATTTATATAAATGATTTACCTCTACATGTGTCAGATGAGAAAGTAAGATGTGAGTTC
The DNA here is from genome assembly GCF_037325665.1 of Littorina saxatilis. NCBI lineage: Eukaryota > Metazoa > Mollusca > Gastropoda > Littorinimorpha > Littorinidae > Littorina > Littorina saxatilis. The sequence continues at coordinate 4,795 of NW_027129243.1, forward strand.
TTTGCGGATGATTTATCAATCCACACCATTCAGAAGTCTTTGGTAGCCGTCAACCAATCTCTTCAAACAAGTATAGATAAGATGACAGAATGGTGCACCTCTAATGCAATGGTTATTCACCCTGTTAAGACGAAACGTATGGTGATTACAACTAGACAAAAACACCAATTAAAACCCTTACAGCTTCAACTGTCAATTGATTTCACTCAAGTGCAACAAGTTAAAGAGCATAAATTATTAGGGGTTACCGTTGATCAAGAATTGAAATGGCAAACTCACTTGAGTAAAATTTGCAAATTAGTATCTAAAAATTTGTACTTATTGTCTAAATTAAGACATTATGCCGATGTAGAAGCACTCAAGTTGTTTTATTACGCCCACATAATGCCCCATATAAACTTTGCTTCAACACTTTGGGATAACTGCTGTGATGTTCATCTCAAACGACTCAATTCTCTTCATCGCCGTGCTGCAAAACTAATTCTGCATGAGTCAAATAAGCCAACAGATGATAAATTAAAGCTCCTTAATTTCCTTCCCTTGAAAGATCAGTTGACGCTAAACAAGGCTGTCTTTATGTACAAAGTAATTAACAATAATGTTCCTGGATATTTAAAATTACATTTCAGACATGCCACAAAAAGATATGGGTCCCAGAACCTGATTCCCCCCATCCCTCGTCTAGACTTGTATAAGTCAAGTTTAGCCTTCTCAGGAGCGTCTCTATGGAATTCCATACCCCTACCCCTCCGAAATGCCTCTTCTGCGCCAGTTTCATTCCCGCTTAATGGGTAAATAGAACACTTTTCATGTCTGATATTTTAGTGCTTTTTACATTTAGTCAAGTTATGTTTGTATTTTGATTTGTTCTTTATGTGTATGTATTGATAATGATATACATGCAAATGATTGGGACAATTCCTCCCCACATTTTTTTTCTCCCTTTTGTTATTAGTTGTTTTGGATGTTTATATGCAATGCATTATTGCAACTATGCTGCAATTTCCACACTATATTGTTTTTCCCATTTTTGAGTGTGTATACAAAACCATAACCCTTTTCCTTATTACTATTTACATTATGTACGTCTGTAAGAAACAATAACCTTGTCAATTTTACTATCTATATTCTGTGCGTCTGTATTAAGTGTTTGTATAAGGGACAGGTTGTAAGATTAGGCTTTGCCTAAAACCTCTATCCTTTAGTAATAAATTTCAGTTTTAGTTTCAGTCTCTCTCTCGCTCTGTCTCTCTGTCTCTCTCTCGCTCTCTGTCTCTCTCTGTCTCTCTGTCTCTCTCTATCTAACACACACACACACACACACACACACACACACATACACACACACACACACACACACACATACACACACACGCGCTCGCACGCACGCACGCACACACACGCACACACACTCACACACCCTCGGCCTTTTAGAAGCCTCGTTTTGTCGCGTCTGCAGGGCAAGTGAATGACGTTCCATCGATTTTCTCATAACCTGGTAAAAAGTTGAGATTGATTTTACGCGGGGCCTTTGACTGGGCCGACGCACGCCAGTTATGGAAGGCGCTTTTCCATCACGTTTAGGGACTAATCTGCCGGAGACTGCGGCCGCTGGTGCGAAGCATTTCCTTAGCGAGCTGCTGCTCTAAAGAGCTTGACAGTTTTAGCCGATCCCCCCCGTCTGGGATAGGTGTCTTCGAGGTGGTTTAATTGTTTGAGATGAATTGCTTTCTGGTAATTGTGGACGTGCTTTGGAGTTTGTTGAATGTTTAATGTTGAGAGATCAGACCGTTGGAGCTAAATACCTCTAAGCCCAAGCGCACTTTGCAGCATGCGACAACTTGTATTATCGTACGCACATTGACTTATAGCTTTCAGGCACTTAAACGGATGCATTAACATATGTACGCACGCATGCACGAGTATATATGCAGGCATACGGACGCAGGGACATATATATACAGACACACAGACACACACAGACACACACCCACACACACACACACACACACACACACACACACACACACACACACACACACACACACACACAAAGACACACACATAACCAACATACTACACACACAAACACGCACACAAAAAAACTCTCTCCACCATCGCCCAATTAATAGTCACCTAATCTCTTTGAGTAAGAAGTCGTGCTAATAGTCCAGGCATCTTAGCCACTTTAGTGAAGGGAACGTTGAAGTGACAATGACTAGGTTTAAAATGTCCCTTATCAGAAAGTTCAACCTCAGTCCTTTGATGTTTATTAAACACATTTTCATATAAAGTTGGCGCTTCATACGGAAAAATGGCTTTGAAATTGACCCAAATCCTTCTTTGGGCTCTGTAAATGTCGTTTGGGGGTATGGTTGTAAAATGGTATCTACTGGTCACCCCAATGTATAAACTGAAAACTGTTTCTGCACCAGAACACGCAGAAAGGATTGTATCTGCCTGATGTCTGATGCTTTTCAAAATCCCCAACCACTAACACCTTCAAAACGGACTTTAACTGACACTGTTGTTTTTCCCTATATAATCCTTACTATTTTTCCGAGACGTCGTCGTGTTGTGTATTTAGCTTGCCACAACCTCATACATGGTCCTAAAAGTTAAAGTTGAAGAAAATACTAAAGATAAATGAAAAAGCTGACGCAGTGTCATTCGCACCGTGAATCCCCCCATGGGAACATACTAAAGTCTGGTTCCAAATAGGCTCAATTTCCTTCTATTTCTTTGTATTTCTGCCTCGTAGGGGTAGGGGTGTTCAAACCAAAGGCACCTTTAAACCAAAATTCAAATCACACATCTTACAATACTAAGACACTCAGCAGTAAAAGGGTGTCTGCTGGTAAAAAATTCCAAACAATCCTAAAAGTACTTCACTACTAAAAGTGCTTTTAAAAAGAGCCGTTATTTTTCCCTCTATATTCAGTATTGTGTTTTCTGCGAACATGTAGTCTATTTAGATGGTTGTCGTGTGCACTTGAGTTGCTAAAGCGTTTTCAGTTGGGCATATGTCGAAAAGCAAAGAATTAGCCCTTTGAAAACCATCAGAACTGTCACACAAAAATAACATTTACCTATCTCACCAACTGACCAAACATAGGGCTTTTCCTTATGTATTATGTATTGTCGTGTTTTTTGTAGCATACTTGTGAAAACAGCCACCACTGTTGTAAATGATACTTTAAAGAGCATTATTTCATTTTTACAGTTGAAGGACAACCTGGACTGCCGTATATTACAGCTGTTTTACAATCAGCCAAAATTTTCTTAACAAACGTATGTTAAGAACAACTCCCATAGTGAAATTGAAGGAAAACAAATTGAAAATCCCCCTGCCATAGAGGAGCTAAAGAATCAACAATAAACGACTGCATGGATAGCTTGATGCACGAATGCATTGCGGACATGTTTGTCTCCAACCAAGAGAAAGTTCCAAAAAATCCCTTTTGTGCTTCTTATTATACAGTGACGTCAAAGACAGCCTTTTCTGCTGTTCATACATTCAGGGGTTATGGTTACACTAAACGACGTAGTTGTAGCCATACTGCCATCCAGATTTATTTTTTCCTTGCGAGCAGTCACAGGGTGTTTGTGCTGTCTGCCAACCGTTAGATGACCCCGCCCAAGTCTGTTAAGGGACCGTTTGACCGTTATAGAACACGTCTTTTTGATTTTTTGGCACAGTTGGAAACGGTTGATTTTTATCCCTACCATTGTTTCCAAACATTATATAGGAATGTTTTGTGAACAACGGATAATAGCCGCTACTCGCATGTGTAGCAAAAGTGAGCGTACATACTCACCCTGGTCGTCCAGCCGTTGTCCGTTGCCCGTCTTCATCTGTCTGTACAAATCATTACCTTTGGATTTTTCTCGAACGCTATGAAGTGAAGAAACACCAAATGTTGCAAAATGTTGTATGACCCCAAGAGCTCAAAAAAGATACTTGAGAACCTTGACCTTACCTTAAGGTCAAGGTCACAGGGAGAATGAATGTGGTCTAAAAACTGCAAAATTTCACATTGTGCCAGTTTTCTGGAAAACAAATTAAAAACAGCGGGCTTAGTTTTGTATGGTATACAAGAAAAAGAAAGCCTTATCTTCTGATACCATTTTGGTTGACCTCGCTTCAATGTCAAGGTCACAGGAGTCCTTCAAAGTTGAATTGTATACATGTTTTGAAGTGACCTTGACCCTGAACTATGAAAAAAATCTTTCAAACTTCATAATTGTGTGGGGCACATGTTATATACTGATATTGAGCCACATTTAGTCACATATCATCAAGGTCAAGGTCACTTTGCCCCTAATGAAATGTGACTGAAACGGGCAATTGAATCACTAAAAGTGACAATGTCTCTTTGTAGAAAGTGCCAATAAGTATGTTTATGCTTCCTATGTCTTGAATTGATAGCCTTGTGATGTGTGACCTTTGATGATCTTGACCTTGGCCAAAGGTCATGTGTAATTTGGTAGGAAAAATCTGTAAACCAGTTCTAATAGTGTACAATGTCCTTGCCAGCTTCAGTTGTTAGACCTTCACCTTCAAGGTCACCTGAAGGTCAAGGTCACTTTAAGACAAAGGTCAAGCATGAGAGTCGCATGGGCTTTGCTTTGTTAAGATTTTTTACCAAGACACATGGATTTCTTTACCCGGCTTGGTCACATTTTTCATAGGGGTCAATGTGACCTTGACCCTAACGATATGTGACCAGATGTGGCTCAGTATAAAATTCTAACAAACGCCCCACTCAGTGTTTAAGTTTGTAAGAGATATCGTCCATAGTAAAGTTAAAGGGGCAAGCTCACATCAAAATATGTCTACAATTCAACTTTGAAGGGCTCCTCTGACCTTGACATTGAAGCGAGGTCAACCAAAATGGTATCAGAAGATAAGGCTTTCTTTTTCTTGTATACCATACAAAACTAAGCCCGCTGTTTTTAATTTGTTTTCCAGAAAACTGGCACAATGTGAAATTTTGCAGTTTTTAGACCACATTCATTCTCCCTGTGACCTTGACCTTAAGGTAAGGTCAAGGTTCTCAAGTATCTTTTTTGAGCTCTTGGGGTCATACAACATTTTGCAACATTTGGTGTTTCTTCACTTCATAGCGTTGGAGAAATATCCAAAGGTAATGTTCAGTACAGACAGATAAAGACGGGCAACGGACAACGGCTGGACGACCAGGGTGAGTATGTACGCTCACTTTTGCTACACATGCGAGTAGCGGCTATTATCCGTTGTTCACAAAACATTCCTATTTAATGTTTGGAAACAATGGTAGGGATAAAAATCAACCGTTTCCAACTGTGCCAAAAAATCAAAAAGACGTGTTCTATAACGGTCAAACGGTCCCTTAACAGACTTGGGCGGGGTCATCTAACGGTTGGCAGACAGCACAAACACCCTGTGACTGCTCGCAAGGAAAAAATAAATCTGGATGGCAGTATGGCTACAACTACGTCGTTTAGTGTAACCATAACCCCTGAATGTATGAACAGCAGAAAAGGCTGTCTTTGACGTCACTGTATAATAAGAAGCACAAAAGGGATTTTTTGGAACTTTCTCTTGGTTGGAGACAAACATGTCCGCAATGCATTCGTGCATCAAGCTATCCATGCAGTCGTTTATTGTTGATTCTTTAGCTCCTCTATGGCAGGGGGATTTTCAATTTGTTTTCCTTCAATTTCACTATGGGAGTTGTTCTTAACATACGTTTGTTAAGAAAATTTTGGCTGATTGTAAAACAGCTGTAATATACGGCAGTCCAGGTTGTCCTTCAACTGTAAAAATGAAATAATGCTCTTTAAAGTATCATTTACAACAGTGGTGGCTGTTTTCACAAGTATGCTACAAAAAACACGACAATACATAATACATAAGGAAAAGCCCTATGTTTGGTCAGTTGGTGAGATAGGTAAATGTTATTTTTGTGTGACAGTTCTGATGGTTTTCAAAGGGCTAATTCTTTGCTTTTCGACATATGCCCAACTGAAAACGCTTTAGCAACTCAAGTGCACACGACAACCATCTAAATAGACTACATGTTCGCAGAAAACACAATACTGAATATAGAGGGAAAAATAACGGCTCTTTTTAAAAGCACTTTTAGTAGTGAAGTACTTTTAGGATTGTTTGGAATTTTTTACCAGCAGACACCCTTTTACTGCTGAGTGTCTTAGTATTGTAAGATGTGTGATTTGAATTTTGGTTTAAAGGTGCCTTTGGTTTGAACACCCCTACCCCTACGAGGCAGAAATACAAAGAAATAGAAGGAAATTGAGCCTATTTGGAACCAGACTTTAGTATGTTCCCATGGGGGGATTCACGGTGCGAATGACACTGCGTCAGCTTTTTCATTTATCTTTAGTATTTTCTTCAACTTTAACTTTTAGGACCATGTATGAGGTTGTGGCAAGCTAAATACACAACACGACGACGTCTCGGAAAAATAGTAAGGATTATATAGGGAAAAACAACAGTGTCAGTTAAAGTCCGTTTTGAAGGTGTTAGTGGTTGGGGATTTTGAAAAGCATCAGACATCAGGCAGATACAATCCTTTCTGCGTGTTCTGGTGCAGAAACAGTTTTCAGTTTATACATTGGGGTGACCAGTAGATACCATTTTACAACCATACCCCCAAACGACATTTACAGAGCCCAAAGAAGGATTTGGGTCAATTTCAAAGCCATTTTTCCGTATGAAGCGCCAACTTTATATGAAAATGTGTTTAATAAACATCAAAGGACTGAGGTTGAACTTTCTGATAAGAGACATTTTAAACCTAGTCATTGTCACTTCAACGTTGTTCTCTAATATGCCTGGACTATAAGTAGGGGTCGCCTTCACGCGGCGGGAGTGTTTCCACAGAGCTACCCCACCCCTTTACTTCACTTCTTTTGTCTTATTTCTGCCTTACCAGTCCTTTCACCTATATTCCCTTCCAAGAAAACTCTCCCTACTATTCCCTGCAGATTTCCAATTCTTTTCTTGTTGTCTTATTTCTATCTGACTGGATCCATCACCTTTATTTCACTTACCAAAAGTCTTCTTTTCCACATCCTTATTTCTCTGCACCCCGCATGTCGTAAGAGGCGACTAACGGATTATGTTTCTCCTTTTACCCTTGTTTAGTGGTTCTTGTATAGAATATAGTCAATGTTTGTAAAGATTTTAGTCAAGCAGTATGTAAGAAATGTTTAGTCCTTTGTACTGGAAACTTGCATTCTCCCAGTAAGGTCATATATTGTACTACGTTGCAAGCCCCTGGAGCAATTTTTTGATTAGTGCTTTTGTGAACAAGAAACACTTAACAAGTGGCTCTATCCCATCTCCCCCCTTTCCCCTATCCCATCTCCCCCCTTTCCCTCGTCGCGATATAACCTTCGTGGTTGAAAACGACATTAAACACCAAATAAAGAAAGAAGGTGAAACTCGAAATTCAGTTGCAACATGCAGGGCCAACATGCGTGTGTGCAACAAATTGAAGCTCGTAATTCAGAAGCAACGTGTACACGCGAGGCATACAAATCATCATCACCTTTTCTTCACGCTTAGCAGCACGGCACAAGTGGGGGTCTCCGCGCGTAATACGTTAGCCATGCGGTGAAAATTGGTTGACTCAAGACGGCGGATACCCGAGGGGGAATGGTGCTAGGTGGTTGTGTAGTGTTGGGCTGAGGGCAAGGGAGGTTTTTCGGGATGGGGACGAGGCGCGGAAGGGGGATGTGATGAGTATGGAAGAACAGAGACTTGGCCTAGGCCGACGACCCTCCAAGAAAAGCTGCACGGTCCCGTGGAGGCTCTGCAAAAGACCACCAGCTTCATAATTATGCGGAGCTGGACTCCAAGTGTAAAGGCGATCGACAAGAGGAAGAAGAAGAAGAATGGAAGGAGGGAAAGATTTTGGTGGTCTGGTGACTTCCCAGTTCGTCGTTTCCCGTTTTGTCGTTTCCCGGTTCGGTGCCCTGGGATAGCCGTTTTTCAAAACGCCGCTCCTCGTCAGATATCATCAAAGTAAAACTGCACAAAACTGCACGGCGGCAACGTCCTTGGGGCGGTAAAACTGGAAACGGCGAAACGGACCGTCACCGGTTGGTGGTCTTGGTAGACTCTGAAGACTCCCTGCATTGTGTTTTTGTGAAGATGCGGGCGTCCAATAATTATGCCAACGTTTACATAAAAAACCCACCCCAAATCTGTTTATATTCTTGCAACAGATGAGGTTGATCAGATATAGATGTAAAATTGTAAAGCTTTTATGTCGTCTTCTTCTTCTCGTTCGCTCAGACTTTGATGTGATGAGTCAGAAAACTGATGACATGTTATGGCATGGCTCATGCGGAAAATAACAAGCGACTCAAAGTTAAGGAAAGATTCACAACCCTAATTTTACTGTCGCGACGCAACTCACGTTCCGACCTTTGACTCGATCCAGACATTTCATAGTTTCACGCAATACTAGGTGGCCATGCAGAGACAGACAGCGTCGAATATTTATCTTATGAAATATGCATCATTATGTAGCACTGCAGAGCGCACTTGAAGCTCGACAATTTGATGAGAAAGAGTGTTGGTGGGAAAGAGGTATCTTGCTGTACGCAGTCGGTTGAAATGGGATCTTCCCTAAAAGTAATTTTGCAGTTGAGTCTGGATGTGTGTGTGTGTGTGTGTGTGTGTGTGTGTGTGTGTGTGTGTGTGTGTGTGTGTGTGTGTGTGTGTGTGTAGAGAGAGAGCACAGAGAGAGAGAGCAGAGAGAGAGAGAGAGAGAGAGAGAGATAGAGAGAGAGAGAGAGAGAGAGAGAGAGAGCGCGAGAGAGAGAGAGAGAGAGAGATCCACCTTGAACTAGTTCTCTTGACACAGTTTAACACCCTGCACTCTCCGCAACCTTGATACTGCATTCGATATCATCATATGATTCTGCCATGGCATTTACTATGCGGGCAACAATGGTTAGCAGGACAATAGAGGTGCCGAATCTGGTACTGAGCCAAGCGGTGATGACGTCAGGACGTCGCCCCAGGATGCCTTATCGGGTGGCACGGCTTTGCATTAATCCATTATGGTGAGAGGAGGGGCGGGGGGGAGAGAGGGGGAGGGTGAGGGTGAGGGTGTTGCAGTAATGGAATTTATTCTGTGTTAGTTGCAATATGTTTCGATGGAGAAGAACA
>NW_027129244.1:0-5000 GCF_037325665.1 Littorina saxatilis
CCCCCCCCCCCCCCCCCCCCCCCCCTTCAGCATCATATGCCTGTGGTTGTTACCCTTTGCGAAAATGTTTTCGCAGTCATGACTCATGTAACATAAGTAATAACAAGGTTTTGCTGTTTGTTATTTCCCTTTGAGAGGCAGGTTTTCGCAGTCATGACTCATGTAACATAAGTAATAACAAGGTTTTGCTGTTTGTTATTTCCCTTTGAGAGGCAGGTTTTCGCAGTCATGTGACAGAGTGAGAAGGTTGTTTGCTTAGTGTTGTTTTGTGTCCGTTTAGTGATTAACTGAGCTTACAGAGCCTTTAAGTATAATATAGTGGATCCCAAATCAGCTGGTAGGACATGTTCACACGCCCATGTTTACAACAAAACACGCTTCCTCCGAAAACGGCGTATGGCTGCCTAAATGGCGGGGTAAAAAACGGTCATACACGTAAAAATCCACTCGTGCTAAAAACATGAGTGAACGTGGGAGTCTAAGCCCATGAACGAATAAAGAAGAAGAAGGAACAAAACACGCAAACACTGAGAATACAAAGCCTTTCGGCATGGTGGATCCAAAAACCAGCCGGTAGGACATGTTGGCAAGCCCATGTGTACAACGAAACACGCGAGAGAGAGGATGCTTTCTGTGTACTGTACATTTAGAAATCAAGTTACTTCCACAGTGATGTCACTTGTATTTTTTTGCCTGCTCTTTGGATTTATCTGTTCCCTATTTGTTTCTGTTTTTGGTTTACCGCTGTTTGCTTCTGACTTTTGTTTTGCTTTTCGTTTCCTGAATGTTGTTCCGAAGAATTCTTCACGAGGGAAATTTTGTCTACTTAATTGTGTTGACTTTGTCTTGACGAGTACAAATTGGTGTTATTTTTTTCTTCGACAAAATAGCCAAAATGGCCATTGACGTTTCAGCAGATTTAAATAGTTTTAAGTAGTCCTTATACCAGTGTCAACTCAACCCCACCGCGAAGAAAGTTCGGCAGCTTTACCGAAATATCGGCAAGGTTTTCGGCAATTTGAAACAAGTTCTGACGGTTTGTGGACTGTTAACGCCGAACAATATTCCTGCTAATTCTTTTTTTCTGCGGTCATGGGCTGTAACTCCCACGTACACTTGTGTTTTGCACGAGTAGGGTTTAACGTGTATGACCGTTTTTCCCTGCCATTTAGACAGTCTTACTCCGTTTTCAGGGGACTCTCTGATAATAATACCTGCGCAACACTGACAGACATTAAAGTTCTTCTGGGTGTTAAACATACTGCACGGCCGAAAATAAATGGTCACAGGACTGGTCCTAAACAAATTTTTGTATAACCTTCAGGCATTGGAGGTAACGCTTTGCTCGATCGGGTATGCACGCAGTATTTGAAAAACGTGAATAGTTCGGCGGCCACATGGGTTTTTCTCCACTTCTTTTATTCTTTCCTTGCTGTTAAACCGGAGAAGAAACGGATATCGAAACCGGCAAATGAATCAAACTTTTGAGTCACCCCTCTGTTGGGATGGGGTCTGGGGAGAGGGGCACTATTCTTTCTTTCTTTTTCTTTATTTGGTGTTTAACGTCGTTTTCAACCACGAAGGTTATTTCGCGACGGGGAAAGGGGGGAGATGGGATAGAGCCACTTGTCAATTGTTTCTTGTTCACAAAAGCACTAATCAAAAATTTGCTCCAGGGGCTTGCAACGTACTACAATATATTACCTTACTGGGAGAATGCAAGTTTCCAGTACAAAGGACTTAACATTTCTTACATACTGCTTGACTAAAATCTTTACAAAAATTGACTATATTCTATACAAGAAACACTTAACAAGGGTAAAAGGAGAAACAGAATCCGTTAGTCGCCTCTTACGACATGCTGGGGAGCATCGGGTAAATTCTTCCCCCTAACCCGCGGGGGGTGGGGCACTATTACCGACCTGTCAAAAAGCTGGTTTGTAGAACTGTAGCGCATCTTCTTTTGCAGGCGAAGCTCGTGTCAACTGCTTTGAATTCAAGGCCAGATTAGGAACTATCCCACACGGAAATTCTCCAGCAAAATCCGCTTTCACGCTATCCTCGTATCAATGTTCACCAAATCCCGGTAAATATTCGTCGGCGAAGAGGGAAATACCAACACATGTAACACGCGAATGGTGTCAAAAAACGCTGTTTATCGCAAAGACAATATTATCATGCCATACTGTTGGGCTAGAAGTAGTGTGCCTTCATCAAGGTTAGTCAGTGACACTCGCCCACATACACTCCACGGGTGACAACTGGAATTCTCATCGGACACTCCAAAATTGTCGTAAATACCTGGGTCAAGCTCAGTCAGGGCTGGGTCAGTGCGAGTGGACAGGAAAAATATTCGATCATTTTTGAGAAGTGACTATTTTCTGAAGATTCGGTGAATGAATGATTACATAGACTCCAACATTAGAGATTTTTCTTTTAGAACTGAGAAGACAGTGGAAAAAAGCAAACAAGTGAAACAAAAAAGAACAGGTTTTTTTACGCATTCCTCCCCACTAGTATATTTACTGTCCGGCAGTACTCATTTAAACCTAGCTCGGACTATAACAACTACCCATGTATGTGAGGAAGTATAAGTACAACCGAAAAATTGCAAACTACTTGACCTGTATCGTCGTTTTGGACAGGCAGTGATACACTTGCAATTATCCTACATACGTGAGAGAGACACTCGTGAGATAATAATCGTTCAAATCACACGTGTGTATATCATGTAAATGAGGTCATGTCAAGCAAGTCTGGCAGGGACCTGTTTTTCCACTGCTTATGATGCCAAAGTCACCGAGACAAACATCATTATAGAAAAAAAATTGCGCTCGCTAATTACCCTCGATGAATTTTTAGAACTAACACGTCACGCCACTTTTTCGGAGTGACGTTTCTTTGCTTTGACGTAATAGATTGCACGAGGCTTTAGAAAAGATCGAGGTTCCAAAACAAGCGTCTTCAATTTAGCTGCCTCGACTGCAGGACATTTTTAGTAAAATACACGTAAGTACAGCATGTAGGATAAACAGAATACTCCATGGCTTGCTGTGTCGTACCAGATTTACACTCGTTGCTCTTTCAAATAGTGAACAGCTCGCTTTCGCTCGCAGTTCAATATTTAAAAAAACAACTCGTGTAAATCTGGTACGACACAGCAAGCCATGTAGTATTCTCTATTTATAGGGAGGACGTCAGCCAGCAGGCTTTGTTTATCTCACACAAACTTAATGCTGACTATTATCCTCCCCTCCAAAGGATTCTAATTTGTGATTAGAAATGGTATTTTGACTTTGAAATTAGCTTCAACGCAAATTATGTATTTTCTAATTCAAGGGACGTAACCGCTCGGTGCGTTTTCGAATGAATCGAATTTTGGATAGAATCGATCGAATCACATCACAAATCTGCTTCAGTTGCAAGATCTTGACATGCTTTTATCCCTCAAGATAATTGTACCGCTTGAAATTGGTGGAGGAACATGGCTGACGCCTGGCTGACATCCTCCCGATACTGAGCTGCATGTGCAGAGATACTATGTCAAAAAGAATTTATAAGCAAGGTCACAAAGCGAGGAAAACATGGCGAATACAAGCTTATAGGGCGTGATGCTTTATGTAACTACTCCTGTATGCTGTATGCTGACAGAAATCTGGAGTGACCATTCTCATTATGTTAGCAAGACAAAAACAGTATACAGAACAAGTTTAAGGAAGAGTCGCACACAGGAAAAAAGTAGAAAGTAGGGCGTGATGGTCCATAAGGTCTACTTTGCAGGACTTATATATATATATCTCCAGCTCTGCTAAGAGATTTTAACAAATCTCGGAAGAAAGTCTCTGCTGACTTTCAATTGTTTCTATCAGACATTGTGAAAGAAACAATTGAAAGTCAGCAGAGACTATATATATATATATATATATCCCATGACCTCCCTTCTTTGTCTCTGTTACTTCAGTATGGGTATATATGTTGTATTTTTATAGCTCAATAAATACATCATGGACTCAAAAAAATATATGATAGTGCAGATTCCGATTTGGGCGAAGAACTACTTTGCTCCCGACCTTTGACCTCGCGCCGAACAATGTGACACATTTGTATGAAGTTCCAAAATCGTATTGCACGGCTCAGAAAACCATATCAGTTGCACGCAAAAATGAATCTCAGAACTGATCTGATGTATGAGATGCAATAAGCAAACGTTTCTTTCATTATGAAAGCAATGCAGGTGGGAAAAAACGAACATTCAACTTACAAGATAACCAGATGCTAGCGAACCAAAACAAAAACACGAGTACCCTCCCCTTGCTTCGTTAGCAGACGACTTTTGAGAATCTGTCAGACCGTCCTTACCTGGCACGGTTGGGCTTCGCTATCATCAGCTGTTTCACGTGTTTTGCGAGCAAGTCTACTCTTTTGCCTGGCTCTGCAGTAAGTCCACATTGGCGATGAAGGTATCTAAGAACTTAACATGTGTGTATTTTTCCGTAATCCAGTCATATTCTTTCAAAATGCAATCAAGCGGCGGTGACAGACTTGGGTCCTGTTTTCATCGCATCAATACCAGTTTAGGTTCATGCAAACACACTCGCAAAACAGTTTATCATGTAGATACATTTCAAATAGGGAGCAAATGGTTAAATCTACATATGTGTTCCCTAAAATTTGCTTCTCTGTCAATAAGACTAATTGTATAATAATGCGTTCGAAAAAAACAACGTGGAATCGATTCTGAATCGAGTCGAGTAAGCCAAATGGGGGCCAAACCGGTTTCCCCGTTCCGCCGACCTGAAACGCAAAAGAATTGTGCGCTTCAACTAAATGGATTTCTATACGACTTCATTACTTTCTTGCAACTTATGAACCTTTACTTAACGCTTTTAAACGGTCTGAAAGTAGTGTTACCGCGTACTTATAGATGCACTCATTCGTTTTATTTTTTCAGCGACGGTCACTTAGTTTAAGGTTGCAAAAAGGCCATGTCTCACTGAAAA
>NW_027129244.1:7500-19766 GCF_037325665.1 Littorina saxatilis
CTCCAAAAATATTATGAGAATTCAGGTCTTAAATAGGAGGGAGTCTTAAAAAGGGGGTACATTTACAGAGGTTATGATACGAAAAGGGGCGGGGATGTAGCTCAGTCGGTAGCGCGCTGGATTTGTATCCAGTTGGCCGCTGTCAGCGTGAGTTCGTCCCCACGTTCGGCGAGAGATTTATTTCTCAGAGTCAACTTTGTGTGCCGACTCTCCTCGGTGTCCGAACACCCCCCGTGTGTACACGCAAGCACAAGACCAAGTGCGCACGAAAAAGATCCTGTAATCCATGTCAGAGTTCGGTGGGTTATAGAAACACGAAAATACCCAGCATGCTTCCTCCGAAAACGGCGTATGGCTGCCTAAATGGCGGGGTAAAAAACGGTCATACACGTAAAATTCCACTCGTGCAAAAAACACGAGTGTACGAGGGAGTTTCAGCCCACGAACGCAGAAGAAGAAGAAGAAGATACGAAAAAAAAACCCAAGGTCTTAAAAGGGGTGTTCAAATGCATAAGGCAAGACTGGACAAGAGTACAAGAAACCTTTAATCTTGCGTAGACCATCAACACAGCCTTTGTCTGGGCGTTTACTTTGAAGCAGAGCATCCTCCAATTTGAACACATTTTATTTCATTTGTATTTATACCAGTGTGTTGGTCAAAGTCCTTGGAAAATGAATCATTTCTTAGCTTAGCCAATGACTATAAATAGGGCGTCCCAATCTTTTGTGTTTTGTACGATGTTGTTACAAAAATGTCCTTGAAATTGATGACCTGGACAGGACGACCAATGCGCTGAACGAAAAAAAAAAAAGCCTGCTGGCTTGAATCTGCTGTGAATCTGTACTTCGTCATAAAGAAGATTAAGCAGATTAAGAACGCGTGTTTATTTTATACGCCTACGGGTGTGTGCTTATAGGTGTCATTCATAGACTATGCATGGGTGAGAAACACGGGAAAACTAAAAGGCTGTGTGTATATTTAATGTCAAGAGGGCAACAGGGGATACAGTGGCTTTAGCAATTGAGGGGCGGGAGTGAGCTGGGGGAGGGGGGATAGAGAGGGGGAGGGGGGGGGGGCTTTGGCCTGGGCATACTTCTTTTTTGCAAGGTATGGCAAGGGTACCCCTTGTCTATACCTCGTTTGTTGAGGTGTAAAATAAAGTTTTGGAACTTTCAAGTGTAATTTGCCAAGTTCCTTTATTTTTCTGATTGCAGTCTTTTTCTTAATTCAAGACAGGATAATAAAGAAGATCCAGACAAACACCGTTCTCCGGCATCGATCAGTTGTTACATATATATATATCTTGCAGAAAGATGTAATTTGCCCCCACACACACCCCTTTCGCGTTTCCAGTCAGGGTATCGAAAGCTTGTCATGCCTCCTCTTAGGATCTCCCTACACACCTTGGGAGGTTGACAATAGTGTGATGGGCGCAGGCCTTCGTGTTCATGAATATTAACCCTGTGTCGATCTGCATGTCGATTAATATGTAAAGCGCGTAGAGAACGTCAAGCGCTGTATAAATCTCCCATATAAATAAAAGAAATAAATCTGCGATATCGATTCAGCAAAACGTTCCCGCGAGTTTTGGTATGTGTCCAAGTGGAATGATGCTCTTATCCCTTGTTTGACTGTGATGGGTCACAACGAGGGTGGCACAAGAAGCAAGGACCGCAACACGGTGGCCTAGTGGTAAGGCGTCCGCCCAGTGAGCGGGAGGTCGTGGGTTCGAACCCCGGCCGGGTCATACCTAAGACTTTAAAATTGGCAATCTAGTGGCTGCTCCGCCTGGCGTCTGGCATTATGGGGTTAGTGCTTGGACTGGTTGGTCCGGTGTCAGAATAATGTGACTGGGTGAGACATGAAGCCTGTGCTGCGACTTCTGTCTTGTGTGTGGCGCACGTTAAATGTCAAAGCAGCACCGCCCTGATATCACCCTTCGTGGTGGACTGGGCGTTAAGCAAACAAACAAACAAACAAACAAGAAGGAAGATTACATAATATAAAAGACAGATACAGAATACCTTATACACACGGTGAGAAATTCACCCCGATGTTTGCGGTGAAAGATGCATCCACTACTTTTTAAAACGATTCAGAAAGCTTGCTTATTTCATAAAAGCTACGCCAGTGGGTGTGTGGTTGTAGGTGTCACACATAAGCTACGCGAAAATGAATAAAACGGGAAAGGAGGTTGTGTGGATGTCAGAGGCCAGAGAGGTTGGGAGGGAAGAGTTATTTTGATGCCCCGGGCTTCCATGTTCATGAATATCAGCCCTGTGTTCTCCTATGTGACGGCTTGTCACCGCGAAGTGACCGACGGTTCGCATCATAATTTATGACTCTTCATCATCTTCCTGTCTCATCGCACGACTGTGGACTGTACTATTGAGCTAGATTTATATATATAGGCCAAAGCAAACTTCACAAGAATACAGCGCACACGCACGCACACACATACACACACACACACACACACACACACAGATATAACTTTAAATTATATGCATTTTTGACATCGCCGGCTAATCCTCCTGCCGACAGAATTACAGAAAATAAGATTAGTAAGTACTGCGTTCGCACGCGACGCGGAGACGAGCGTGACCCGTTCGGTCTTTGGAGGTGGTTAGACGAGACTATCTTGATATAGTCTCTGCGATGCGGGTTTTTAGGTGTTAATCTGTTACTTTGATGCCGACAGCCCGACTAAATGTTTTTATATCGCTTCACGCGACTTGTTTTTTACTTTTTATTATCGGGAGTAAATGAGTTATATTTTCTGTAATTCTGAGCACATTTTTAGAGTAAACATAACATATGTATATATGTTTGAATTCAGGAGAAATTGAGAAATACGATGCAATCATTTTTAAATCTGTTAGTGAAAAATCAAATCTTTAATGACAACTTTAATGTGCAAACTAATTGATTAGTTTTTAAGCCTCCAAGCTGAAATGCAATAACAAAGTCCGGCATTCGTCGAAGATTACTTGACCAAAATTTCAACGTTGAAAAATGAGGGCGTGACAGTGCTGCCTCAATTTTCGCAAAAAGCCGGATATGACGTCATCAAAGACATTTATCAAATAAATGAAAAAACCATCTGGGGATATTATACCCACAAACTCTCATGTTAAATTTCATGAAGATCGCTCCAGTAGTTTTCTCTGAATCGCTCTACACACACGCACACACACACACACACACACACACACACACACACACACACACACACACACACACACACACACACACACACATACACACATACACCACAACCCTCGTCTCGATTCCCCCTCTATGTTAAAACATTTAGTCAAAACTTGACTAAATGTGAAAAGTTTTATGGCAGCGGAAGCATGTTGAATCCCGTCCATATCTTGCCAAGTGTTGATGATGGATGGTTGAGACTTGGCCAACATTAAAGCAGGAACCTATAAAATTAGGCTCAGGGCCGTGTTAAAAAGTCCCCCCCCCCCCCCCCCACAACTTCTAGCCTTCTTCTGCATGACTTGAAGGTTGGGGTTCGGTCTTCGAGACGGCCGGTCGGCTTCAAAATGTATTGGTGATTACATGGTAATTAAGTGACATAATCATGCGCAAAATCGAATGTAGATTGATTAATTTCAATATCTTGCATGACCTTTACAGATGTTTAGGATCAGCGACAGACTAGTTCTATGACTTTAGGGAAGCTAAAGTGTCTTTTGATAATGGACAACAAAAATGTAACACAAAAAATTAATGCAGTGAATGTACCCAATCCAGGAATAGTTGAATGCATGCACGCACGCACGCACACACGCACGCATTCACGCACTCAAACACCCCCAGCCCCCCGCCTCACACACACTGACATAAAAGTCGAAGTATAATCCTCGTGACACTGATACCTGTACCCAACCGGAACCCCCCTTCCCCTCGCCGCCCCCCTTTCACAAACCAAGAGGTAATGTAAATAGATTAGATAAGAAATACAAAGCCCACATTTTTTGGAGTGCCCACGCAATAAATTGCATGCACATTGTCTATCAAGAGCAGCCAACCTGGCCTTGTCTGTATTTTATCTATAGAGAACATTTTGATCAGCCCACAAACAACGCACCATTCAAAGATTTGCAACTGCTTGCTCAGGTCTATCTCGCGAGACAGACGATGAGTGATAGGGACGACAGCATGACGCCATGTAAGCTATGTTGATAATGATAATACTTGACACATGGGGACGTTTAAAGATCCAGAGTTTCCAGCGAAAGTATAGGGACTGTAAACCACACCAATACCTGGCACTGACGCATACAATCGAAGACAGTGTTCCGCTGCCCAGGGTAAAACATACAACATATAAACATTTTTTTAAAAATTTTATTTAAACCGGCGTGGCACGCAAAATTCTCAAGAAGAAGAAGAAGAAGAAAAAGAAAGAAAGAAAGAAAGAAAGAAAGAAAGAAAGAAAGAAAGAAAGAAAGAAAGAAAGAAGAAGAAGAAGAAGAAGAAGAAGAAGAAGAAGAAGAAGAAACCGGTAAACCTACCTGTTTATATTGTACACTGACTCCCGCTAGTAACTGCAGGTATTCCCATCACACAGCATTGAATGTTCTCTGTGACACTCGTTGAAATGTACGAGAAACAATCCAGTGTTCACTATATATCTATTCTACAAAACAATACTGTTTTGTACGACCACTGCCGGCAAGAAATTAATAACAGCCTCTCAACACCTGAGCCAGAAGATTTTGCTGGAATTGACAACTTGATCTGACGTGCTGAAATTTACAACTGTAATTATATCTACCACACGATTTGTCTGTCTGAACCATACATGTGATGTAGTTTGCAATTCGTTTGACCGCAGTCCGAACACAAAAGTCGCCGCTAGCAAAATTACCCACTCGGGATCCCTAGATCCTTAATAAACTGAAGCGTTGAATCGAAGACTAGTCGGCTGAAGTGTCAAGAAAGCGACAATCCAAGCACTGACCAAGCGGTTTCTTATTCAATACTGCAAACAGCTTATAATATCCACGTTTTTTGCTGCTCGTCGCAGTTCAAGATAGAAAGCAAAGCGAGCAGAAACTGATGTACAATCAACACTCTCTATTCTCATGCAGTAATTATGCACAGTTTTGATACACTTTACATAGTCTCATGCATGCAGACACTGTGTACTGTAACTTGAACAGAAAATGATGTGGAGTCAACACTGTATACTCTCACGCACTAATTATGCACAATTTGATATATATATATGCACTGTGCATTCTCATTCGTGTAGACACTGTGTACAGATTTTAATATACACTGAATAGTCTCTACTAAACACTGCGCACATGCACAGTTGACATTTATACCATCCGACTATGTACAGTCGGAGGTATACAAAGTGACAGCGAATAGAATATAAGTCACTACTTACTTCACGTACAGTCCTCCAAAATGACACTCTCTCATGGCGTGACTCAAACAAAAGCTCCTCATACACTTACACAGCTCAGTCCGCTTTCCTGAATTTTCACAATGCGTGTGAAAACATTATTTGTTCCAGGCCGCAACTCTAGCACTGTTTCGCATACGTTTCAAGCTTCGTAAAGGGCACTGATGGAGAAAGAGGGGTAACTAACTTTGCAAAAAAGGTTCCACAAAAAGCAAAAGTGTTTCTTCAAGTGCAAAAGTGTTAAGCAAAATGCTAAAGAGAGTTTCACAAATATCAATCCGTGTGTTAATGCGTGTAGGTCATTTCACACATATCTACTACGTATATCCGTGAACCTTCAAATACAAACGACAGTAGTAACTGGGCAGGTTGCAAGGGTAAGTAGAACGACTCTACTGCTCGCAGAGGGCGGAGGGAAAGGGGAGGGAATTGGGGAAATGGTGGAGGAGAGGGGCCGGGCGAGGGGAAAGGGTAGTGAAGAAGAGCTCGCGGATTGGGTCGAAGGTATTATGGAAATAGGCACTCGTGACACTGACTATGACAACCGTGGAAAAGGACGGCGATGCTGAACCCATATTTGACCTAAACTAGTGTATGACAGGGCTGTTACAAACTATAAATGCATGAAACATGTGTCGGCAACTGAAATTCATACAGTGCAGGTGATGCAAGTCGATGTACGTCGTACAATGCTGTCTTGACGAAATTCATTAGGAAGAAAAACACGTCTCATCAGGGTTTTTTTATTTGTTTGTTAATTTAACTGGCCGGATCTGAAATGTTGAGTCGAATCGTAAATGGGAAGGACTGTGCCTTTCACAGACCAGTCTAGTACACAACAAAACTTTGCCTTCATATTGATATGAATTTCCGCTAAATTTTCACAGATGGTAGGTTATCACAGGCAAGAACACATAGCTAATCTTTCCCGTGGGCTTGTCCGTGCTAACCCTATAAAACTGGTAGACACGGCTTGGGTAATAGGGATAAGATGCCTATCATAGCTCCCCGTTCCTCCACGTTTTATACGCCTGGGTTCACATCGCCACCGTAAGTATTGAGTTTACTTATCTCTTCTAGTCCAGGTGTAGTATAATGTTCGTGCACACTGGCACCCCACCCGATACTGTACACAAACAAAGGTGTTCCGAGGAAGACACAAGAGACAAACTGAAGCGGTGAAGTATGCTCTGGAGCTGTAAACGTTTAAGATCTTGGAGACTGAAAGTAGTGTTATCATACTTTACTTTCTCCACCCATCTCATTTCGAGGTCATCAACATTCCGGCTCACGTGTTTTTTTTTTAGATCGGCTATTTAGTTCCCTCAAACACACACACACACACACACACACACACACACGTACACACACACACACACACACACACACACACACACACACACACACACACACACACACACACACACACACACACACACGCATTTCTAGGAGTATGCACGCTGTGTCAGGATATGTATGAAGGAGTTCTAGTATGTTACGCATCTTTCCCTCCGATAATCTTTTAACTACAACCACAATCTGCGTCATCAGCACCTCCCCCCCCCTCCCCCTCCCCCCGATCTGACAGTTTTTTGTTTTAATCATTGTGCATGTTCTACACACAGTAGAGGCAGTGTGTACATGTCATTATCTAAAAAATGCATCGGCTGCACTACATTTTGTTGTTTAGTGTTTACCTATGTGACATTCTCTACTATAGCAAGGCTTTGTCTTCTGGAGACGGATGTTCGGCTTTTAACGATCTTTCTCACCTTTGAAAATGTACACCTTGCGACTTTGAAAAATGTAAACACGCACATATACTTCTTCACCCTCTCCGTCATCACAAGGCTGCTTAAGCCCACTAATCTCTCCTCTCCTCGTCACACCATATTCCGGTGACTCTAAAGAGGGTCAGGTACGCTGGGACCGTCGTTACGTCATCGTCACGTGTCCTAATCTTCATCCTTTGCTGTAGCCAGTGTAGGGCTTGTTGGTACTACTGGATAGAGGAGAAAGTGATTTCTGTCTGTCTGGTCAGCAATTTTCAGTTTCTCAGTCAGTGTAGAAATGTCGTTACAGGAGAATGTGTTCGCAGACAATGACGTGCTGCGTTTCGTCCAAACAGATAGATTTTTTGGAAATTACTCTGAAACATATCACTGAGGATGAAAATCGCTTGTTCATGTCGGTATTCTCTCAGGTGCCTGGAGATTGGTTTGACATAACTCTCACTCTTGTTGCACATGTCGTATGCACTTAGAGCGATTACAAATTACTTCCCTTTGATTTTCAAATCGGAAATAACTCTGTCGGGGCTTTCATGGGCTGTGGAAGAGTTGTATTTCCTGAAGGTGAGGCGGGATGTTCTTCTTCTTCAGCGTTCCAGAATTTTCTGGTTACGTGTGAGCTCGTTTGCCCATTCAGTTTGGGTCCCCCACATTATACTCTGAGAGCATAGTCAGCTCACTCCGCTTTCGTTGAGTAGGCATTGCTGGGTATTTTCGTGTTTCCATAACCCAACGAACTCCGACATGAATTACAGGATCTTTTCCGTGCGCACTTGGTCTTGTGCTTGCGTGTACACACGAAGGGGGTTAAGTCACTAGCAGGTCTGCACATAAGTTGACCTGGGAGATCGGAAAAATCTCCACTCTTAACCCACCAGGCCGCAGCGACCGGAATTCGAACTCACGACCTCCCGATTAGGAGGCCGACGTCTTACCACCACGCCACTGCGCCCGTTGAGGCGGGATGTAAATACGCTGATAGCATTACAGTGAGCCATGAGCTCCCACGCTGTTGTTTTTAAAAGAAAAAGCCATCATATTGAGCAGAAGGTGTCAAACTCCGAAATTTTTCTATCCATTTAACGTCTATAGTTTCATGCAGCAGGTTTCTCTGATAATAGAAATTGCAAACGTAAATGAAACATAGTCAATGCAAAAAGGAGAAAGGGTGACTTTTTGCATGGCAAACGTCATTCTTAGGCTTGGTCTACTGAATTGATGATGAGCGTCAACAACTTCTGTGGAATTCGAAACTTATTGAAAATGACATATATTTTGTTAACAGAGCATATTCACTTACACAATGCACACACACCCACATACATACACACATACACGCACACGCAAGCACGTCCGCAAGCACGCACGCACGCCCCCCCCCCCCCCCCCCACTGACACACATTTTGGGAACTTCACTCTTAAGGAAAACACTTTGGAGCATCAGTCCTCAAAAGAAACTACCAGAAGAAGAGCATCAGATGACAGAGCAAACGTTAAGTACTCCAGCAGAAGTACAGATAAGTTTACATTGTCAACATTTGTCATATTGCAACAGCCTTTCGCGAAATCTTTGAAGTTCTTTCTCTGTCTCTGTCTCTGTCTCTGTCTCTCGCTCTCTTTCTCTCTCTTTACGAGCTAAAACCAACATGGTCTACTTTAATAGTTTATGACAAGAACATGAAATATCGCTTCGGAAGAAATAGCGCGCACATTCCATGTACGTAAAGTTTGTCGTAAGGATCGGAATGTTGACAAATGCCTTATGACAGCTGATACATTTCTGCACGAGTTTTCTTGTCCAAGATTCGACGACTTTTCATTTCACATGTACAAATTTTTAATTTTTAAGTCACACACGGATTCTCTTTAATTGGTGTTTGATGACAAGTGGTTTGTTTGGGACACAGCATAATGTACAATTACAGACACCCATATTACAGAAACAACTACACTCCGTGAAAATGAAGTCAGGCCCTTTTTGGACACATCAACATTGATAATTAAATACGAGAAATCGAGACGAGGGTGTGGTGTGTGTGTGTGTGTGTGTGTGTGTGTGTGTGTGTTTGTGTATGAGTGTGTGTGTGTGTGTGTGTGTGTGTGTGTGTGTGTGTGTGTGTGTGTGTGTGTGTGTGTGGCAGTGTGCGTGTGCGTGCGTGCGTGTGTGTGTGTGTGTGTGCGTGCGCGTGTAGAGCGATTCAGAAAAAACTACTGGACTGATCTTCATAAAACTTAACATGAGACTTCCTGGGTATGATATCCCCAGACATTTTTTTCTTTTTTTAGATAAATATCTTTGATGACGTCATATCCGGCGTTTAGTGAAAGTTGAGGCCGCACTGTCACGCCCTCATTTTTCAAACCAAATTTATTGAAATTTTGGTCAAGCAATCTTCGATGACGTCCGGACTATGGGATTGCATTTCAGCTTGGAAGCTTAACAAATAGTTAATTAGTTTGCTCATTAAAGTGATCATTAAAATCGAATTTGCAGAAACAGATTAAACAAGTCGCGTAAGGCGAAATTACTACATTTAGTCAAGCTATGGAACTCACAGAATGAAACTGAACGTAGTCCGCCGCTAATGCAAAAGGCAGTGAAAGTGACGAGCCTGTTTGGCGCGGTAGCGATTGCGCTGTGCTTCATAGTGCGCTTTACTGTACCTCTCTTCGTTTTTACTTTCTGAGCGTGTTATTAATCCAAACATATCATATCTATATGTTTTTGGAATCAGGAACCGACAAGGAATAAGATGAAATAGTTTTTGAATCGATTTCGGAAATTTAATTTTGATCATAATTTTTATATTTTTAATTTTCAGAGCTTGTTTTTAATCCAAATATAATATATCTATATGTTTTTGGAATTATAAAATGACGAAGAATAAGATGAAATTGTTTTTGGATCGTTTAATAAAAAAATAATTTTAATTACAAGTTTCCGATTTTTAATGACCAAACTCACTCATTAGTTTTTAGGCCACCCAGCTGAAATGCAATACCAAACCCCGGCCTTCGTCGAAGATTGCTTTGCCAAAATTTCAATCAATTTAATTGAAAAATGAGGGTGTGACAGTGCCGCCTCAACTTTTACAACAAGTCGCGTAAGGCGAAATTACTACATTTAGTCAAGCTGTGAAACTCACAGAATGAAACTGAACGTAGTCCGCCGCTAGTGCAAAAGGCAGTGAAAGTGACGAGCCTGTTTGGCGCGGTAGCGATTGCGCTGTGCTTCATAGCACGCTTTACTGTACCTCTCTTCGTTTTAACTTTCTGAGCGTGTTTTTAATCCAAAAATATCATATCTATATGTTTTTGGAATCAGGAACCGACAAGGAATAAGATGAAATAGTTTTTAAAACGATTTCGGAAATTTAATTTTGATCATAATTTTTATATTTTTAATTTTCAGAGCTTGTTTTTAATCCAAATATAACATATGTATGTGTTTTTGGAATCAGAAAAGGACGAAGAATAAGATGAAATTGTTTTTGGATCGTTTAATAAAAAAATAATTGTAATTACAAGTTTCCGATTTTTAATGACCAAACTCACTCATTAGTTTTTAAGCCACCAAGCTGAAATGCAATACCAAATCCCGGCCTTCGTCGAAGATTGCTTTGCCAAAATTTCAATCAATTTAATTGAAAAATGAGGGTGTGACAGTGCCGCCTCAACTTTTACAAAAAGCCGGATATGACGTCATCAAAGGTATTTATAAAAAAAATGAAAAAAACGTCCGGGGATATCATTCCCAGGAACTCTCATGTCAAATTTCATAAAGATCGGCCCAGTAGTTTAGTCTGAATCGTTCTACACACACAGACAGACAGACAGACAGACAGACACACACACACACACACACACACACACACATACACCACGACCCTCGTCTCGATTCTCCCCTCTATGTTAAAACATTTAGTCAAAACTTGTTCATAGCACGCTTTACTGTACCTCTCTTCGTTTTAACTTTCTGAGCGTGTTTTTAATCCAAAAATATCATATCTATATGTTTTTGGAATCAGGAACCGACAAGGAATAAGATGAAATAGTTTTTAAAACGATTTCGGAAATTTAATTTTGATCATAATTTTTATATTTTTAATTTTCAGAGCTTGTTTTTAATCCAAATATAACATATGTATGTGTTTTTGGAATCAGAAAAGGACGAAGAATAAGATGAAATTGTTTTTGGATCGTTTAATAAAAAAATAATTGTAATTACAAGTTTCCGATTTTTAATGACCAAACTCACTCATTAGTTTTTAAGCCACCAAGCTGAAATGCAATACCAAATCCCGGCCTTCGTCGAAGATTGCTTTGCCAAAATTTCAATCAATTTAATTGAAAAATGAGGGTGTGACAGTGCCGCCTCAACTTTTACAAAAAGCCGGATATGACGTCATCAAAGGTATTTATAAAAAAAATGAAAAAAACGTCCGGGGATATCATTCCCAGGAACTCTCATGTCAAATTTCATAAAGATCGGCCCAGTAGTTTAGTCTGAATCGTTCTACACACACAGACAGACAGACAGACAGACACACACACACACACACACACACACACACATACACCACGACCCTCGTCTCGATTCTCCCCTCTATGTTAAAACATTTAGTCAAAACTTGACTAAATGTAAAAAGCCGGATATGACATCATCAAAGGTACTTATCGAAAAAATGAAAAAAACGTCCGGGGATATCATACCCAGGAACTCTCATGTCAAATTTCATAAAGATCGGCCCAGTAGTTTAGTCTGAATCGCTCTACACACACACACACACACAGATAGACAGACAGACACACATACACCACGACCCTCGTCTCGATTCCCCCCTCTATGTTGAAACATTTAGTCAAAACTTGACTAAATGTAAAAAGGATTGCATTGTATTCTTCATCTTCTCCTGAATTCAAAAATATTTAGATGTATTATGTTTACTCTACAAATGTGCTCAGAATGAAAGAGAATAGGTTCAGTAAGTACTACGGTCGCATGCTTCGCGGAGACGAGCGTGACCCGCCTCGGTCTTTG
>NW_027129245.1:0-2500 GCF_037325665.1 Littorina saxatilis
CACAGTTGTGTGTGTGTGTGTATGTGTGTGTGTGTGTGTGTGTGTGTGTGTGTGTGTGTGTGTGTGTGTGTGTGTGTGTTCTTGAACATAACTACACCCATGTGTTTATGAGTT
Organism: Littorina saxatilis; assembly: GCF_037325665.1. Classification (NCBI taxonomy): domain Eukaryota; kingdom Metazoa; phylum Mollusca; class Gastropoda; order Littorinimorpha; family Littorinidae; genus Littorina; species Littorina saxatilis. Next base: position 115 of record NW_027129245.1, read on the forward strand.
ACATCTATATATATATACGACTTGTGTCTGTGTGTCTGTGTCTTCGCGATGCACGGCCAAAGTTCTCGATGGATCTGCTTCAAATTTGGTGGGCTTATTCAGAGAGACCCCGGACACAACCTCATCGATGAGATATTTCAACACGTGCTCTCAGCGCGCAGCGCTGAACCGATTTTGGTTCCACCTCAGCTACCCGGGCCCCCATACAGCTACCCGGGCCCCCATACCGACACACCAAAGCCAAAGTTCTCGGTGGATCTTTTTCAAATTTGGACACCGTATTCAGCTACACCCCGGACACAATATCATCGATGAGATATTTCAACACGTGCTCTCAGCGCGCAGCGCTGAACCGATTTTGGTTTTTGTGTTCATTTCACCATTCCCAGTAACTCTTCCTTATCTTCTCCATGTTTTCAGCGTTTACCTCCCTTCCTTCGTATGGTGCACTATAGTATGAGGGGGCATCTTCGGATATTCCCGGCGTTCTGTTACTATTTTTAGAAGGTCACCGCAGTGTCCAGAACGTAAATTGGACCCGTAAATTATCCTCACTGTAAAAGTGCAAAGGTCGAATCAATTTATAGCCACGCGAAAAATACACTGTCATCTATCTCTCTATAGATACAGCTTCTCTGTGTTTGTGTGTGTGTGTGTGTGTGTGTGTGTGTGTGTGTGTGTGTGTGTGTGTGTGTGTGTGTGTGTGTGTGTCTCTATGTGAGCAACACCTGGGGATTGTTCAGTTCTGTTTGTGATGTGGTCTGGCGGCTTTTGTGTATTTGTATGTACTGGCCTTCCTTTGAAAAGCCATAACAGTTCAAAAGGGCTTACAGATAAGCTCTAAATTGCTCAATCCTGTTTGAGTGGAGTTCGCCTCCAAAGGTGATTAACACGGTTACATTCGTCGACAAGGATGGGACTCGATATGGTCAGGAATGGCATTATGGCCACTGAATCATGTTCGTGCTGTTCCCATTCCACGAATCTGGGAGGGACCTGAGCTTGGCGGGTCCATCGCTCTAAGTACTTCTTCCCGGCGAAGCCGGCTACCTGGCGAAGCGGGTATTCATCTAGTAATTATATATATGCGTTCAGTCAGTCAGTCAGTGTTTCCTTTCACAAAATAAGACACAACATCAAACATGAATACAGATTTGATCTGCAAGGAGGAAATATCAAACCAACCCACACCCCAAACCTAAAGCAGCTCATGACAAACTTTTGGTACACACTTTGCAAAATAATACTCTAATTTCTAACCAGCTGCATTACACGCTGCCAACAGAGAGAGAACAAGTCGCGTAAGGCGAAATTACAACATTTAGTCAATCTGTCGAACACACAGAATACAAGAAACTAAGTCCATCTCACGATGAACACGAGCCGAAATCATATGCTCTCGACTTATGAAATAGAAAGAAATCAAATACGACGAAGAGAAGAAAAAGTTTGAAAGTACCATTGAACTTCCATGTCGGCGTGTGGCTGAGCTTAAAATAGGAATGTTGTTGCAATCTGTTAGGCACTTTCCCTTTTGACAGGTAGTTTTTGCATGTACAGCAAAACACGGCCTTTTTTACAAATCCTAAAGACTGTCGGAAACTTTGCATGCTCTCTTGTGAACGCCATGTGAAACATTGATTCTGAAACAAAAATCTATGGCATGAATGACAATGGAAAGACGGTCTCTCTCTGATTCCAAGTTCATAATGACAGTTATGAAGTGCTGAATTTAGAAAATCTGTAGATGAAGTAAAATCATTTGAATGTTGGCTTGTTGAAATTTCATAACAAACAGCCACCTCGTCTATATCATTATCTGAAAGAATGCAAACTTCCTTTGAAACACCAACATTTGTATGGAAAACTTCTGTTTCTGTCATCTTTGATTTCATTTGACAACTTGGACTGATGGCATCTTCCAGAGATATATCCATTACTTTCAACTTGCGCCTCTTTGTATTCCTGTAAGCCTGCCACTTATTTATAAAAAGAAACGTTTGATACTTTTACCAAACAGTTAGTATAATGCACGCTCTACCTGTATTCGTCTTTAAATTCTGCAAGACTGAAGCGAAAGAGGTCTGTCTCAGTTTTGTCGTCAGTTTGTTGTGTTCATTTACACACGCACTACGAACAACACATGCACAGGCCCGGGGGAAGCTCTCCTTTCTTATGTCCGACCATAGACGTATACATGTAGTTTACATGTTTATTAGTCATCTATTTGATTGATTACGTGTATGATATGACGGAGAGTCGCATCGGTTTGATGCCGTGAACCCAACCGTGGCTGTGGCTGTCGTTTGAAGTTGCTTACTTCTTTATAAAGATTCATTTACATTCTACTTCTGACCAAGGCATGTTTGGTACCTACTGAATCCTT
>NW_027129245.1:10000-17500 GCF_037325665.1 Littorina saxatilis
GAGGGAGATAAGCTTTTAGTGGGAACTGTATACAGGTCGCCAAACAGCTCTGTGGACAATAACAATGCACTGAACACTTTACTGAAAGAAATTACAACGAATAGAACTCATGTGCTAGTGACTGGAGACTTTAATTATCCTGAAGTGAACTGGAGCGAAGGCACGTCACCGTCTAACGCAGAACATAAAGCCACTGTGTTCTTGGACACGATCAGAGACACTTTCTTATATCAGCATGTTCTGGACCCTACTCATTGTCGAGGTGATCAGCAACCTACTCTTATTGACTTGGTGTTAACGAATGAGGAAGGCATGGTTGCGAATCTAAAACATCATGCGCCTTTAGGTAAAAGCCATCACCATTGTTTAATGTTTGAGTACATATGTTATGCCAGTAAGATAGGCCATGGGTCTGAGGGGAAGTTCGCCTATGCCAGGGGGGACTATGACTCGATGAAAACTAAGTTTGCATCTCTCAACTTAGCGAACAAAATTGAAGGACTCAAAGCACAGGAGGCATGGGACATCTTGTCCAGCAATATAGAGACACTAGTGGGTGAATATGTTCCTCATGTTCGGAGCAATGGACCCAATAGGAAAAGAAAACCTCTGTGGATGAATGAAAAAGCATTGGCCAAAGTGAAAAAGAAACGTTCAGCATATCAGAGATATATGCAAACTAGGGAAGGGGCAGACTACTTATTGTATGCAAAGGCCAGAAACCAAGCTAAGAAGGCATGTAAAAATGCGGTAAAAGATCATGAGAAAGACATTGCTAGAGCTGCTAAGAGCAACCCCAAAGCATTCTACGCTTACGCCAAAAGCAAGATGGCCACCCGAGATGGTGTGCCCGATCTAACTGATAAGAGTGGTAAACAAGCAACGAAAGACAGTGAGAAAGCGGATATGCTTAATGACTTTTTCTGTAGTGTGTTCACGAAAGAAAATCTTGACTACGTCCCTGATTGTGAGGGAAGGAAGTTGAATAATGAATTGAATAACATAGACATTGACACGAACGCAGTCCTGAAGTTGCTCAAGGCACTTGACGCCTCGAAGTCAACTGGACCTGATAATATGCATCCAAGAGTGTTGAAAGAATTGGCTGACGTTTTAGCTGAAGTTTTAGCGATTGTTTTTAGGGCATCGCTAGCTGAAGGAACAGTACCATATCAGTGGAAGCAGGCAAATGTAACACCCCTTTTCAAGAAGGGCTGTAAGAGCAGTCCAGGCAACTACCGCCCAGTGAGTTTAACAAGCATACCATGCAAACTGTTAGAAAAGTTGATAAGAACCAGTGTTTTCTCTCATTTGACAGCCAACGACTTGTTATCAGATTGCCAGCATGGTTTTGTGGCAAAACGATCATGCGTGACAAACTTAATTAGCGTCATTGACGACTGGACAGATAGCTTAGATGATGGAGTACCGGTTGACGCTGTGTACCTTGATTTTGCTAAGGCATTCGATTGTGTTCCGCATGTGCGGTTACTGAAAAAAACTAGAAGCATATGGTATCCATGGACTTGTCAAAGACTGGATCGGTGATTTTCTAAGTGATAGAAAGCAAAGGGTGAAGGTCAATGGGTCTATGTCAGACTGGAAAGACGTGACAAGTGGAGTGCCCCAGGGCAGTGTGCTGGGCCCGGTTTTATTTGTTATATACATTAACGATCTCCCTGAAGTTGTGAGCAGTCTGTGCAGCATGTACGCTGATGATACAAAAGTGTACCGACAAATCAGAACTTGTGAAGATAGCAAGGAACTCCAGAGGGATTTGGACAGTTTGGTCGACTGGGCAGACAAGTGGCAGATGCGCTTTAATGCAGATAAGTGTAAGACATTACAGTTGGGTACAAAAAATCAGAAACTTGTGTATAATATGAGAAAACCTGGCAGCGTGGACAGGGTTGATCTGGAAAGCTCAAGTGCAGAAAAGGACCTTGGAGTCAATGTAGACAGTGAATTGAAATTCTCAAAGCACGTGGAAACACAAGTCAACAAAGCAAACAGAATCCTGGGTCTCATTAGACGGTCTTATGAGCATTTGGACGCAGAAACGCTAAGACTTCTCTTTGTTGCACTTGTACGGCCTCATCTGGAGTTTGCAAATGTGGTGTGGAGTCCCCGACTCGAGAAAGATAAAAATTTGATTGAAAGTGTATTAAGAAGAGCCACGAAGTGTATTCCAGGGTTGAAGACCTTGAGTTATGAAGAGCGTTTGAGAGTTTTGAAAGTTCCAAGCATGTGCTATAGGCGTATCCGGGGAGACATGATTGAAGCATACAAATTCGTGCATGGATACTACGATTGCAAGAACCCACTGGAGCTGAATAGCCTTTGTAATACCCGTGGACATCACTGAGTTCAAGCTCAAGAAGAAACAATGCAGAACAGCTCTCCGACAATCTTTCTTCACGAACAGAATCATAGACACGTGGAACTCCTTGGACAAGAATGTGGTAGAAGCGCCGACAATGAACAGTTTCAAAAATCGCTTGGACAATGCACTGAAAGATTATATGTATAGCCCAAATGTCAGTATGCCTCTCACTACACCAGCCAAGAAAAAGTTGATAGAATAGGCCACGGTCAAAAGATCGTGTAGGTTACCTAGCCCAAAGTTAGGCTAGGATAGCAACTGATTAAAAGATCAGACAAAGGCTTAACAGCCTAAGTACCAGTCTGATAACATAACATAACATAACATAACAAATCACATGATGTCCTCAATACTTGTGCTTTCGAGTAACAAGAGTTACCTCCCCTGCATTGAAATTGTTGCATCGATTTCGTCGATAATCCGGCTCTCAACACAAATATAAGGGTGCATGTAGCATGAATCAGGCTTACTGTTCCACAGGCATGTCCAATACTTCACTTTGAAGATAGATTTAGTTAGTCTAGATGGGGTTTTCAGGTTTTTTTTTAGGTTTTCGGGGTTTTCGGAGGTTTTCGGAGACAAGTTGTACCCCTTATTACAACTTTATGTCAAGGGCAATAACTCTGGTTGAGACTATGGCTCGGTCAGTAAACGACAATGACAAGTTGACGGCTAATAGTAATATTTAGTTTTACTTTAAATCTGACCGTAGAAAATTAATAAACATATGCATTAACAGACATTATGGGAGAAAATGGTAGTTTCCGGTTTCGGTTTTAAGGGGAATCCCCGTAATTTGAGAGCTCAATCGCACCCTTCAACAACAGCAACAAAAACAACAACAAAACATTGAAAACGACCATAGATCGTCACAAAGTGAGTTTTTCTCTTCTTTTTTCTTTCGTTGATCGAAAAGATGAGGTTATAGTGTATCTTTTCTAACTATCAGACAGAGCCCAGAGCTGAAAGTGAAACATCCATTCACTGTCCTCTTCCTTGTTGATGACGTTGATATGTTCACATTTTTGTTGTATTTTGTGCATACAATTAACAGTTAATGGGTTAGTCCAAATACCAGTGTGCTGTTTTTCATGCTTGTTTTGTGGCTTAGAATAGTGTACCTTATTTTATTACAGGCTCAGACGGTTATGATTATTGCTAAAGCACCATGTTATTTGAAGTTTTGACATGCGGAAATGCGTTTCAAGGTCTGTACAGTAGGCAAGGTTGAACCAACACGTCTCAGACTGCACACAGTATTAAATACAAGAGTTAAAAAACAGCAATATTCAGCCAACTACATCTCTCAGAATCCACTGTTAACGTACGTATTGTCAGCTACAATTAATCCACCTAGTGTGCAGATAACACTGATTCCTGCCTGCTGAATATATTGTTCAGGTGTATACCTTTGGCTGCCTGCTTTCTTACTCAGAAGGACTAGTCAAAGGTATAAGATAGTGAAGCAGTTTGAAACTATACGTTACGCTTGTGAATCAGTGCACACAAAAATACACACTGCGTGCTTTAAATGCTTCGCGGTAAAAGTCTGCCAGCCGTCGCTACCAATCAGTGCAAGGTTTGCCCGATATGCGAAGGTGATTGCTCGCAACACTTCTAGCCAGTGGGCTGTCGTTTGTACGGGGACAGCAGTCTACGTAAATCTCTGTCAACCGTCGCTACCAATGGTCACAAAGTTTAACGGCATAGCGAAGCTGGTTGCACGTACGGGCACGTCGACAGTCCGCTGTTGTGTATTAAGACTGTACGTAAATCTCTTTCAGCCGTCGGTGCCAATCGTTCGAAAGTGTATCAGCATAGAGAAGGAATTTGCACGCGGCCCATCGACAGTCCGCTGCAAGGGCGGATCAATTCACTTTGGAGGGGGGGTTAACAAAATGACTGCGAAGATACTAGTTGACGGCGCCAAAGCCTCTAGGGGGGTCCGGGGGCATGCCCCCCCGAATTTTTTTTTTATCCAAAGAAGCAAAATAGAGCTATCTGGTGCATCCTGAGCCAATAAATTACCTCTTTTTTGGGGGGGTGGGGGGGGGGGTTACGTAACCCGTGTACCCCCCCCCCCCCCCAGATCCGCCCTTGCGCTGTTGTGTGTGCAACACTGTACGATTATGCCAGCACTGTGCGTGCTGGTGTACGTTGTTTAACATTGTTCTTCTCTTGAAATGATACAAAGTAGTCTTTTGCCCTACATAACAAGTATTAATTGATCGGTCTATGCAGTACGTGCGTGTCGATTCTTCCATTTTGAAGACTTATACCTCTGCTATACTTGTGGCAGCATGAGTATGTAATGCATACCTGTGCAGTGATCAATATCAATCGCTCTAAAAGCATTGATTGTGGTAGCCGTGGGATACCTCCACAACAAACATTGAATAGCTACCTGTCTTTATAATTGTATTATAAACTGGACACACAGTGAATACATTAACTGCTTAATAGCTGGCACTACTCGCACACTTCATACCCCTACCCTCTCCAAAACCTTGCCCCATACTCTAGTTGTAAAACCAGGTATTGATCGCACACTGATAGGGGCACCTATCAGGTATATGGACCCAGGGTAGTATATTTTCAAACAGGTTAACCTCAATTGTTCCCCATTTACCTGTAGGCTGTGTGCCGACATATCTGCAGACCATTTAGTATCGTGCACATGCATGTCTTTTTCCTCTCCCTCATGTGTCAACATATTCCTGTACAGTATTGATGTGTACAGGAGCTGTGCTACTGTTACATTATCCCGGGCGGTCCGGTATCGCGCTATCAGTCACATACAACACGCCAACCCCGTGCTCTGTTTTAGAAATAGCGGTGCGAATATATGTGGTGAGCACTCTGTTCTTCTCTTCATATTATTCATAAAATGGGTTGTTACAAAGATATCAGTGTATTCATATTATGGTCATATAGGTCTACATGGCATTTAGCATGTGTTATGTATTAATTTCGCTCCACTCGACTTGCTTATTAACTCCAAAATTAAACAGATCTTAGAAAATGATGTTTAGAGCCAATATTTGAAGGTTTGTGACTTCTCTCCCTAGTTTTTATGTAAGTTCCTTCAGTTTGAGAAACATGGGTCCGCACGGCCCCACGATGTCTTCCGTGTGTAGTCTAAATTTACCTTTGTTTTTTTAATTACTTCTCGCTGAAATGTAATGATATTTTATGACATAAAAGCTTTTTAGGTATCAGAGCCATTCTTAAAAGTTCATTAAACAATTCCAACTGGTTTAAGAGATAATTGCAATTAAACACCCTTCTGGGTCCACACGGACCCACGACGACCGGCGAAGGTTAACAGGGTCTTTAAAGGGAAGGAGTCTTACGTTGGGGGGTCTTAAAAGGGGGGTTCCCCTGTATAAACTTAGCAGTTATATTCACAGTGATAACTTGCATGCAGTGTAATTAAGACCATTGGAGAGCTGAAAAACATGCAAACAAAATGTGGGGATTTTATTCTACCCAGAGCACATATTCCTTTACTTCATAAGTGAATTATGCATTAACAGCGGGCACTTAGCTATACCCTCGCACCCTGTATTGGTCCCCAACTGGCGCCGCTCAATTCAATCCCCCTTACCTCAGTGGTAAAGCCAGGTATTGATCACAATGACACTTACCAGGTATATATGCATGTCACTAAAAGCTCCCTTGTAAAAGGGCAGTCTCCAGTCCCCTGTTATGTAAATGTGCTTTCACACAATATTTTCTTTTGTATAATGTTCTTAAGAGCCCCCGGCCTCTCTTTCTATCTGTGCCTGTGTGTGTGTGTGTGTGTGTGTGTGTGTGTGTGTGTGTGTGTGTGTGTGTGTGTGTGTGTGTGTGGTGTGTGTGTGTGTGTGAGAGAGAGAGAGATCAAGAGAGAGAGAGAGAGAGAGAGAGAGCTTGTGGAGGATGCAAAAAGACTAAACATCACAATTAACTTACAAACCTAACCATGGAATGTATATATATATATATGCATTTCAAAGTGTTATTACATGCACACACAATTGGGATAAATTAGCAGTCTAGCTGTAACTTAATTTACTTTCAAGCTAGCTTTTGAATTTATGAAAATTAAGAAGCTGTATCAGTTCAGAGGGCCTGTCATTTAAGTATGGTTTAATTAGGCTTGCCCAACACTTCCTGCTGTACAGTGTTTAAACTTGTGGTCTAGTCATTTTTGACAAAACTAAACATTTTGGTGGACAAAGGAAATGATTAAAATTACTATGCAATTTTGAATCTGCTATTGGAATTTTAAATGTTCATTAATATTTCAGATTTTTGATGACAAAACTTATTAATTATGTTTTCAGCTTCTGAGTAAAAGATTGTTTATCAAAATTTCAATCAATTCAAGTGGAAAATGAGGTCAGCACACTGCTGCTTGAACACAAACAAACCTAAGACCCCCCCCCCCCCCCCCCCCCTAAATAACATTATTTTATAGGAGATAAAAAATCCTATGGGAAAGGTATCTAGAACAATTCACATAAAATGCTACTAGCTGTCCCCTGGTATACCTTATTTTGGTGTTGAATTGTTCTACGCACGCACCCACGCACATACACACACCAGGCATGAAAATTCTCCGTATTTTCCGTATTTTTGAAAAAAAGAAACCGTATTTTGTTTTATTTTCAGTATTTTTCCTTTTTTCTTTTTTTTTTTTTTTAATTTTTTTTTTTTTTTTTTTTTTTTTTTTTTTTTCCCTAGTCATTGTTATAGTAAAATAGTTTTGGGGCCATGTTTGAATCCAATTTTAAGGCTCAGATAGCCCCAGATTGCACCAAATTGCACCCTTGAACAAAAAAATTTCCGGGGGGGCATGCCCCCGGACCTCCCTAGAAGTCTTGGCGCTTCGCGCCTGCGAAACTTGGCGCTACGCGCCTGCGAAACTTGGCGCTACGCGCCTTCGAATTTTGTTTTCAGTATTTTTTTTTTTTCAGTTTTCATGCCTGACACACACACACACACACACATTCTCACACACTTTCTCACACACTCCCCAACACTAGCACCCACACCCACACACACACCCAACAAGTGCGTTCGGCAGAGTTGTGCAAGGGGAACTACTCTTGAAAGAACGAGCAAAGGAATAC
>NW_027129246.1:0-19150 GCF_037325665.1 Littorina saxatilis
TTGTAGTAGTGGTAGTAGTAGTAGTCGTATCAGGAGCCAGTAGTAGTAGTTGTAGATTTTGTAACTTGTTAGATAAGTTGGTTGAATAAGGTTATTACCTACTGGTAGAGTGGGTGAATAAGTTAAAAGTAAGTGAGTATGGAAGAAAGTGTGGTTATTAATTTTCTTGGTCGTATAACAATGCCAGTGATTTTGGGGGGGATTTGATTTCAGATAATAGCGGTACGCAGACATCCGTTCGTCAGATCTTCGTTTGTTCTTTCATTTATTTCATTAGACCAAACACAAATATATGTTGGTTTAGGGTAACCCGACCGACCCCATTTTTTCCCAACAAAACACAAAAACAACCTCTGGCACATTTTGCGAATAATACCGAGACTAAAAAAAAATAAAAATAAAGTTAAACATCAAAAAAAGCTGACCTATCGACCCTATTGTTACCGGCACGGTTGGCCTAGTGGTAAGGCGTCCGCCCCGTGATCGGGAGGTCGTGGGTTTGAACCCCGGCCGGGTCATACCTACGACTTTAAAATTGGCAATCTAGTTGCTGCTCCGCCTGGCGTCTGGCATTATGGGGTTAGTGCTAGGACTGGTTGGTCCGGTGTCAGAATAATGTGACTGGGTGAGACATGAAGCCTGTGCTGCGACTTCTGTCTTGTGTGTGGCGCACGTTAAATGTCAAAGCAGCACCGCCCTGATATGGCCCTTCGTGGTCGGCTGGGCGTTAAACAAACAAACAAAAGACCCTATTGTTTTGGGTCATGTTACCCTAAGCCAACATCTATTTTTGTTTGGCCTTACTTGGTTCACAGATCGCGCGTTTAAAGGCACACGCATTCTCGTGTAAACAGTTCGGCTGTGATCTTGCCAGGCTTTTACAGGCTTTTACAGGCTTTTACATGGGGTAAGACCATGCACCCACTTTGACACATGCTAAACTTCAACAACGTGGGTGCTCTGTTAGCACAGAGGGAAAGCTGGTTCCCTCCCCCTTATGTCCTTGTAGCAAGAATCAGACAGCAGAGCACATCCTGCAGGCTTGTCCATAGCACAGTGCTCTGAGGGACACCATCTGGCCAGAGGAGACAGCGCTACAAAAGAAGCTATACGGCCCCAGAGAGGACTTGGAGAGGACAGCACGTTTCGCCCTGCAGTCCGGACTGACGATCTAACTAAGAGGAATGTGACAGGGGAGGCTACCGCTCCTTTCGCAACGGACTCTGCGCCCGAGTTGTTGGCCTTTAAAGTCAACACCTGTGGTTTGTAGAGTTCTGTTTGTGATGGGGTCTGGTGGTTTCCGATTGTCTGTATGTTCATGGAAACCTTCGGGTTTGCATAACAGTTTTTTATAGGGCTAAGAAATTAGCCCTAACATTTTCAATCCTGTTTGATTGCACTTCGCTTCCCGAGGTGATCGTAGTGTTTCGGCACTCGGTTACAAGAAGTACAGAGGGAGTTTTTTTTTTGTATTAATGTATCAATTTTGTAAAAGCTCCTGACTTGTTAGTTAGTAAATCAATTCACGAACACAAATCGAGCTCACCACAGCCAGCAGTCAGGGTGTTGATTTTTGTTATGTGACCAAGTGGAGGGATGGTCTTATTTCATGTGAAAGCCGAGCCAGATATGAAATGCTGGGCCGAACTGCTTTTCACGGCAGGGCTCCCCACGGTCGCCCGTCCTACAGGCTCCCGGGATCGACCCCCGCTTTGAATGTGTGGAGGGTCCATGGACCCCACTAAGCGGAGTTTTAGAGAGTCCCAAGAGTCCCGGATCGACCCCCGCTTTGAATGTGTGGAGGGTCCATGGACCCCCCTAAGCGGAGTTTTAGAGAGTCCCAAGAGTCCGGGATCGACCCCCGCTTTGAATGTGTGGAGGGTCCATGGATCTCCCCTAAGCGGAGTTTTAGAGAGTCCCAAGAGTCCCGGATCCCCAAACCCCTGTGTAGATATATTACGTATTGTGATCGCGAATAATGTGATATGAAGGTTTGTTTTTTTATCACCAGAATATTCTAGGAGTTCACTTCAACCCTAAATTGTTAAATGCAACACACACGCACATTTTCAACTTGACGTCTGGTCGTCCCGTTGTAATGTCAGCTGACGACTACAGTCTGAAAAGAGTACCTACGGGACGCACGACAACGAACATTTAGTGCGTCCCGGGACGCGCTCTTTATAGGTTTAGTGCGTCCCGGGACCCCCTCCATGAATTTCTAGTCCGTGATTTCGGCTTCTAGTGCGTATACGACGCATGGGCGCGCACTTTGCGGAGCCCTGCACGGGAAAGAGTGTGCCTTTAACGACGTTATTTGTGACCCTCCACCACGAAATGAGTCGCATGTCACATTTGCATGATTTTAATATTTTTTACATTTTCCTAAAGAGTTTTTTATGCTCTATCCAGTGGTGAAAACCGTTTTAGAAAAGAGCGAAAACTGTTTGAGTTATAAGCCTGTGACTAAGGTGACCCTCACACTGTTACCAGACACTCCCCGGACTTATATTAAGCCTAGCGCAGAACCGCGCGAGGTGACATGCGACTCATTTCGTGGTGGAGGGTCACATTTTGACAATTCTCGAAGGTGGTTTCAATGATTTGCTCACTGTATTTCTATCGGTTCATCCCCTCTGCCTGCATGTCTCTGTTGAAGCGTATTTCAGACCTGGGAACCCGTACGATTGCGCCGTATTGTATACGCTTGATTGTCTGAAATACGATCAGTCTGTACGGTCGGTGGTAAAAAATACGAGGAGAAACATTCTAAAGAGTGTTTTCCTTCTGTTTCTTTTAATGATGAAGATAACTGTATAACTCTGCATTCAAATCAATGATACCAGCGTTTGTCATTACACATTGAAAGAAGCATTTGTTTTCGATGTATAGGTACATGTAATTAAAGGTACAACGGACGCGTGCGCGAAGCATGTTTGAATCATCGATTCTGAAATGTTGTGTGGAGTACACCTTTATTTTCTGAAAATACTCGAAGTTTTTGTTTGAGAATACTCCAAGTGCAAAACAGGGGTTCCCATGTCCGGTATGTATCTGGTTGTTCTTGGACCATTGTCATGTATTTCCCGGGATCTGTTTCCAGATATATATATGGTACCAAGACTACAATGCTTTTTTCCCCGCTTGTTTTTTGGTTCCTTGGTCGATTTGTTTCCTTTGTGGCGTGCTTTTCACTAAGCTGTTCTCTGGCTATTTTTACACCCCCGGTATAGGGGTGTGTATAGGTTTCACTCGATGTGTTTGTGTTCGCAAGTAGATCTCAAGAATGAACGGACCGATCGTCACCAAACTTGGTGAACAGGTTCTATACATTCCTGAGACGGTTCGTACAAAAATTGGGACCAGTCAAACACACGGTTAGGGAGTTATTGGTGGATTAAAATTATACAAGGCCTGGTATAGACGGACACCCCCGTTGGTCAAAGGGAAATAACCATTCTCACTGCCACCAACTGAGAAGGTTATTTCCCTTTGACGGGGGTGTAGTTCCTATCGGAGGAATTTCTTCTTTATCATTGGGGACAGGTTTTCTCCTTTTTGCGTCGAAAAGTGGGTGGCAGGTTAAAGAAGGTATACCGAAGGCGCCATTTTGGAAAGTTTTCTGACGATTGGGACCTGACAAAGTTCAAGGGACATTCTTTGTACTGTAATTTAGAAACACCTGCAATGATTTGCTCAAAACTGCTCCGAAACTATGCTAAATAAATAAATGCATTTTAATCAGCGAGCGGTTTGCTTCGCCCAGCTCTCCTGTTAGGACTCCGGACTTTCGGTCGTCATCCTTATATCTATTCAGTTTTCATAGATACCCATTCGTCAAATAATTACAACCCCCGACCCGAACTGTTGGGGCTCTTGGGGCGATTTGAGACAGTTTTCTTGTTAGAAAGTATCCCTTTAAAGAAAAGCTAATGTATCTTGTGTTCTCTAAGCCGTCCCCACCGCGGGTAAGGGGGAAGAATTTACCCGATGCTCCCCAACATGTCGTAAGAGGCGACTAACGGATTCTGTTTCTCCTTTTACCCTTGTTAAGTGTTTCTTGTATAGAATATAGTCAATGTTTGTAAAGATTTTAGTCAAGCAGTATGTAAGAAATGTTAAGTCCTTTGTACTGGAAACTTGCATTCTCCCAGTAAGGTCATATATTGTACTACGTTGCAAGCCCCTGGAGCAATTTTTTGATTAGTGCTTTTGTGAACAAGAAACAATTGACAAGTGGCTCTACCCCCCCCCCCCCCCCCCCCCCCCCTTTCCCTGTCGCGACATAACCTTCGTGGTTGAAAACGATGTTAAACACCAAATAAAGAAAAGAAAGAATTCTCTAAGCCGTATCCCATCTATATAAGGGTGAGGAGTTAATTTCTACAAAACTCCACTAGCAAACCATGTCAGGTACTTTGTTTTGGGAGCAAGTTGGTTTGCACTAATGTTGGTGTTCTTGTGTTTCACTATTTCATATATATATGCCTATAATTATGTTAACATATAATTTGGTCACATTCAGTTTGGTTCCTTGGGGATTTGTTGACGATTTAATGTATTCTTTCAATCGAAATGATTCGCGATAAAGAGGTTTTGCACACAACGCCAACGTGAACGTGTTGTTTTGTCCTGAATAATTAAACGTTCCTAAATTATGTGTTTGTATTATAAACACACCAAAAACAAAATACATTGGCACGTACTAACGTTCCTAAATTATGTGTTTGTATTATAAACACACCAAAAACAAAATACATTGGCACGTACTAACGTTCCTAAATTATGTGTTTGTGTTAGGCGCGTTTGATCGATCTGCGCGATCGCGCGATCGCGCTGCGCGTTTGGTGGATCGATCAAACGCGCACACATCGATCGATGTGTGCGCGTTTGATCAATACAAAGAATACAAGAATCGTTAAAACGCGCAGCTCTTATATACTTGCGCATTTGGACGATCCATCTCACAAATCACCATACTACGCACACACACGTCTGCTGGCAATGACCGGAAGTTATGACCGGAAGTAGGCCTAGCTATAAGTGTCTAAACAACAATCTGTAAGACATTTTAAAAAAGAAGAAAAAATGGGATTATATTGTACCAAACACTTAGACTACCTCAAAGACATCACATCACAGGTATATATGCGTCGAGGTTGCACCTGATCATCCATTTCACATGTATTAGCTCATTGAGTGTTTAATTGTCCTTTAATAGCAAATGATTTAAAAGTTCAGCTGTCTTCATGAGATGTCAGAGGGATGGACAGAGATGAGGAAGGGGGGATTGGGGGGAGAGACTGAGAGACTAAGAGAGAGACTGAGAGAGAGAGAGAGAAAGTGTGTGTGAGAGAGAGAGAGAGAGAGAGAGAGAGAGAGGAGAGAGACAGAGAGCAGAGAGGACAGAGACAGAGAAGAGAGAGAGAGACTGAGACAAAGAGAGAGTGAGAGAGACACACAGAGAGAGAGAGAGATCCTGAGAGACTGAGCGACTAAGAGAGAGAGAGAGAGAGAGAGAGAGAGAGAGAGAGACTAAGAGAGAGAGAGAGAAGAGAGAGCGATAGAGAGAGAGAGAGAGAGAAGAGAGAGAGAGAGACTAAGAGAGAGACAGAGAGAGAGAGAGAGAGAGAGAGAGAGAGAGAGAGAGAGAGAGAGAGAGAGAGAGAGAGAGAGAGAGAGAGAGAGAGAGAGAGAGAGAGAGAGAGAGAGAGAGAGAGAGAGACTGTTTGAAAGATTGAGAGGCCTGACAACAAACAAATCAAAAACGTTGTTGGGGTATATTTCGGAACATTCCTGTATTTGAAACTTTTCACTTCCGGCGTGCGATGTGTGTGTGTGGTAGGGACTTACTTTGTGACAGATCGTCCAAATGCGCAAGTATAAGAGCTGCGCGTTTTAACGATTCTTGTATTCTTTGTAGCCTATTCTTTGCATCGATCAAATGCGCACACATCGATCGATGTGTGCGCGTTTGATTGATCCACCAAACGCGCAGCGCGATCGCGCGATCGCGCAGATCGATCAAACGCGCCTAACATTTGTATATAAACACAACAGAAATACATTGGTACGTACATACAATATACTTACATTTAACATAACATTATATTTATATGGGTGAAGGTTTGTAAACGGGGAAAGAGGTGTCAGAAGGAGAGAGAGAGAGAGAGAGAGAGAGAGAGAGAGAGAGAGAGAGAGAGAGAGAGAGAGAGAGAGAGAGAAGAGAGAGAGAGAGAGAGAGAGAGAGAGAGAGAGAGAGAGAGAGAGAGAGAGAGAGAGAGAGAGAGAGAGAGAAAGATGGTGGCGGTCTTAGTTATCGTTATTGAATATAGGTTCAATTAAAAAAATGGCTTGTGGACAGAGAAGACATTTAAACCAGACACTTATAATAGGAGCCCCCCCCCAAAAAAAAAAAAAAAAAAAACCACATGATCAATCAAAAATGTTCCTAAAATTCTGATTTACTTGTAGCTTTTGTTCTAAATTCCATACTAACAAACCTGCTCTGCTTGCCTTTCAGACCACAGCCAGTGACTGTACATTTGTGTCACTACTGGCGGCACGTGCAGAGATCATTCGAAAGGTCAAGGCCAGCAGCGGGTATGAGGAAGCCGAGATCAACGCCAGGCTCATCTGCTACTGCTCGGACCAGGTCAGTCAGGGTCAAGGTCGTATTTATACAGACACTGTTGTTCCAGTGACAAGTTTTCGGTTCACCATCACAGATTTGATGAGTCTTTTCATGAGATAGGAACATCTCTCGACTTAGACTTATTATATGACACACATTGAAAGGTCGACTTCTTCCTGTGTAGTGTGTGTGTGTTAGCGTGTGTGTGTGTGTGTGTGTTAGTGTGTGTGTGTGTGTGTGTGTGTGTGTTAGCGTGTGTGTGTGTGTGTGTGTGTGTGTGTGTGTGTGTGTGTGTGTGTAAGTGTGTGTGTGTGTGTGTGTGTGCGTGCGTGCGTGCGTGCGTGTCTGTGTTTGTATGTGTGTGCGTGCGTGTGTTTGTGTGTGTGTGTTTGTGTGAGAAGAAAATCCAACCCTGTACAGGAATTGGAAAAGGGGGGGAGGGGGGTATTTTTGGTATGTGAGTGTGTGTGTGTGTGTGTCTGTGTGTGTGTGTGTGTGTGTGTGTGTGTGTGTGTCTGTCTGTCTGTCTGTGACTAAAATTTCAACTCTGTACAATAACCGGAAAGGGGGGGGGGGGGGGGGGTGGTATTTTTGGTATGTGTCAAAATGGAGGACCGTCTTACCCATATCTGGTCAGATCTGAGAAAGACCGGCACGGTTGGCCCAGTGGTAAGGGAGGTCGTGGGTTCGAACCCCGGCCGTGTCATACCTAAGACTTTAAAATTGGCAATCTAGTGGCTGCTCCGCCTGGCGTCTGGCATTATGGGGTTAGTGCTAGGACTGGCTGGTCCAGTGTCAGAATAATGTGACTGGGTGAGACATGAAGCCTGTGCTGCGACTTCTGTCTTGTGTGTGGCGCACGTTATATGTCAAAGCAGCACCGCCCTGATATGGCCCTTCGTGGTCGGCTGGGCGTTAAGCAAACCAACAAACAAACACAATCTGAGAAAGTGAGTAGAAGGACTCCCAAGTGTGTATATTTGATGAACACGAACCCCCCCCCCCCCCAAAAAAAAAAAACCGCTGAACTTATTTGTGTTGTCGTGTACGTTTGATTCTTTTCCCACATATTGATTGTAACATTTTTTTTTTTTTAAGATCGTTTTTACCAATTTTAGGCGCATGTAATTATGTTTAGTGAACACGGAACCCAAAACACTAAAAAAAAAAGCTGTTGTTGTGTTTGATTCTTTCCCCACATATTGATTGTAAAAAAAAAAAGGGGGGGGGGGAAGATCGTCTTTACCAATGTTAGGCGCATGTGTGGTTAACAAGCACGGAACCCAACACACTACTAAAAACAAAAATTGTTGTTGTCGTGTTTTCGCACATACATAATATAAAACAATTGGATCGTTCTTACTTATTGTAGGCACACTCTTCAGTTGGGGAAGGCGAATTTTTTGTTGTCTTTTTCAGGCACACTCTTCAGTGGAGAAAGCGAGTTTGTTGTTGTCGCGTTTGATTTTTTCTCCACATACTGAGTGTTAAACATGTAACGTTCTTGTCGTTTTCAGGCACATTCTTCAGTGGGGAAGGCGAGTTTGTTGTTGTTGCGTTTGATTCTTTCTCCACATACTGAGTGTTAAAAATGTATCGTTCTTGTCGTTTTCAGGCACATTCTTCAGTGGAGAAGGCGAGTTTGATCGGCCTGGTGAAGTTGCGGTTCCTGCCCAGTGATGACTCGCTCAGTCTCCGTGGTGACACGCTGCGTGAAGCTGTGGACAGAGACCGAGAGGAGGGTCTCATCCCTTTTTACGTGAGTGTCTTTGTCTTTTTCTTTGTGTTTGTGTTTGTCTTTCTCTTTCTCCCCCTCTCTCTGTCTCTCTTTGTCTTTGTCTTTCTCTCTCTCTCTCTCTCTCTCTCTCTCTCTCTCTCTCTCTCTCTCTCTCTCTGTCTGCCTCGCTGTCTCTCTCTCCCTCTCACTGTCTCTCACTCTCTCTGTCTCTGTCTCTGTCTCTCTCTCTCTCTGTCTGTCCGTCTGACTGTCTCTCTCTCTCCCTCTCTCTGTCTGTCTCTGTCTCTCTGGCTGTGTCTATCTGCGTCTATCACTCTGTCTCTCTCTCTTTCTTTCTCTCTCTCTTTCTCACTCTCTCTCTCTCTCTCTCTCTCTCTCTCTCTCTCTCTCTCTCTCTCTCTCTCTCTCTCTCTCTCTCTGTGCAAAAAAAGCAACGAGTGTAAACATCGTATAACACAGTAAGCTATGTAGTATTCTGGTTATCCTACAAACAGAACCTTGCGTGTCTTTTGCCCCAAACGACCCGGAGTCGACACGTCCAAATTGGAGGCGCGTCTTATGGAACCTGGAACTCTTTACCAAAGCCTCGTGGAATCTTTTACGTTAAAGCTAAAAGACGTTAGTCTAGAACTGAAATATTAGCGTGACGTGTAAGTTCTCAACATTCTTCCAGGGGAACAGAAAGCGCAAAAGTGTTTCCAGTATATCGTTTGTCTCGGTGCCTTTGTCATCACTGGGTGGCCGAGTGGTAACGCACTTGCGCTCGGAAGCGAGAGGTTGCGAGTTCGACCCTGGGTCAGGGTGTTAGCAATTTTCTCCCCCCTTTCCTAACGTAGGTGGTGGGTTCAAGTGCTAGTCTTTCGGATGAGACGAAAAACCGAGGTCCCTTCGTGTACACTACATTGGGGTGTGCACGTTAAAGATCCCACGATTGACAAAAGGGTCTTTCCTGGCAAAATTGTATAGGCATAGATAAAAATGTCCACCAAAATACCCGTGTGACTTGGAATAATAGGCCGTGAAAAGTAGGATATGCGCCGAAATGGCTGCGATCTGCTGGCCGATGTGAATGCGTGATGTATTGTGTAAAAAAAATTCTATCTCACACGGCATAAATAAATCCCTGCGCCTTGAATATGTGCGCGATATAAATTGCATAAAAAAAAAAAAATAAAAATTATAAATAAATCCCTGCGCTTAGAACTGTACCTACGGAATACGCGCGATATAAGCCTCCTGTTAATTGATTGATCATTAGCAGTGGAAAATGACTGGTCCCGGCGAGACTAGTTTGACATGACCTCATTTACATGATATACCCACTAAAGTGAACGATATATTGTTATGTCATGGGTGGTCTCTATCACGTATGTGGTAGGAGAAATATATTATTATATCTTATAACAATACATGATTACTTTCTTTCTGTGTATTTCAGCTGTGTGCTACATTGGGAACAACAGGCGCATGCGCGTTCGACAATCTGAAGGAACTGGGACCTATCTGTAAGTATAGAATGGTTCATTGTTCGTTCTTCTCACATTACTTGTACCACGTTTGTAAACACAGTCAGAAAATTATTGTCAGATACAAATTGGTCATCTGTGACAAATGCTGTTTGGACTGCTATTGTTATTTTTCAGAAAAAAGGAATATGTTAAACAAAAGGCGTGTAAAGCGAAATGAATACATTTAGTAAATCTGTAACAGAGTGAAACTGAACTGAACGCACGACAATTTTTCACCAAGACTTGTAATCATAGGCAGGCCGAAATGTGTCACCGAGAAAGCGCTGACACACTGGCCAGATCAACCTAATTTGCATGAAACGGATTGATCGTTGAACTTGTTTTCAATCCAAACACAACATATGTACATAGGTTTGGTTCCGGAAGATGAGTTCAAGGTCAGGTCATACTGCAAGAACAGTATCTTCCATTATTTGCATCTCAGTCCAAGTGTTCTCCGAATCACGTTGGGCAACACGTTTTGAATAGTTGAAACGTGGAGAAAGAATACCAGTTCAAGAAATTGTATTTATCTTTTTATCTTTTTATCTGTGAAAGCGATTTTAAGAGTGCGTTAACTCTAGTTCAAGGTTGGCTTCTACCGTAGTTGTCTCCCTTCAATGTCATCTACAATCAAGTGTTTTGCAATGTGTTCTGCATCGTTGAAACCTGGAGGAAGAATTGTAATCCAACAAATGCTTTGAGGTTTATTTGTTTCTAGGCTTTTTTTTCGTGCGAGCGTACAGGGGACGTAAACTCGAGTTCAAGGTCAGCTGCTACTTTCGTTATTTCTCTTCAATTTCATCTACCGTCAAGTGTTTTGCAAAGAGTTCTGCATCGTTAAGTCCTTAGAGGGGAATCCAGTTCAACAAAACCTTTGAGGAATATATGTATCTGGTTTTTAATATTTGTTGAGTTCAAGGTGAGCTGCTTCTGTAGTTATCTCCCTTCAAGTGCATCTACCATCAAGTGTTTTTCAATGTCTTCTGCATCGTTGAAACCCTGAGAGGGAAATACAATTCAACACAAGCTTTGAGATATAAACGTGTCTGGCATTTAACATTTTCTTGTGTGTTGTATAGAGGGCGTTAACTCCAGTTTAAGGTCAGCTGTTACTGTAATTATCTCCCTTGAATTGTATCTGCCATCAAGTGTTTTGCAATACGTTCTGAATCTTTTAAACCCAGAAAGGGAAATACAATTCAACACAAGCTTTGAGGTATAAATGTGACTGGCATTTAACATTTTCTTGTGTGTTGCATAGAGGGCGTTAACTCCAGCTCAAGGTTAGCTGCTGCTGTTATTATCTACTTTAAATTTCATCTGCCGCCAAGTGTTTTGCAATACGTTCTGCATCGTTGAAACCCTGAGAGGGAAATACAATTCAACACAAGCTTTGAGATATAGATGTGTCTGGCATTTAACATGTTCGTGTGTGTTGTATAGAGGGCGTTAACTCCAGCTCAAGGTTAGCTGCTGCTGTTATCTACCTTCAATTTCATCTGCCGTCAAGTGTTTTGCAATACGTTTTGAATCTTTGCAAGCTTGCGAGGGAGTTCGCATCAAACAAAAGCTTTGAGGTATAGATTTGTCTTGCTTTTTCTGAGTGAACGGTGTACAGAGGGCATTAACTCCAGTTCAAGGTTATCTGCTACACTAACTATCTCCCTTCAATAACATCTGCCATCAAGTGTTTTGCAATGTGTTCTGGATCGTTGAAACCTGGAGAGGGAATTCAAATCAAACGAAAGCGTTGATGCAGATTATATTTGTATTGATTTTTGTGTGTGATCGTTGTACATTAACTCGAGTTCAAGGTCAGCTGCTACAGTAATTATCTCCCTTTAATTTCATCTTCCGTCAAGTGTTTTGTAATGAGTTCTGCATCGTTGAATTTTTCGAAGGAAAAACAATTCAATACAAACTTTGAGGTATAGATGTGTCTGGCTTTAACACTGGTTTTGTCTAAGAGGCAGGTGCGGGCGCTCGGGACAGGACATTTATCGGGGGATGAATAATGAATGACCGAAGCAGTTGCTGTACGGGGATAATTGTTATTCGTCACGCGAGCGTTCTTGTGTTTTGCCTACCTGAAATAGTAAAGTGCAACAGGAAACAAAAAGAAGAAAAGGAAAAGAAAAGGAAAAGACGCGGTGACAAAGCTTCAGAGAGGGAGAGAGAGAGAGAGAGAGAGAGAGAGAGAGAGAGAGAGAGAGAGAGAGAGAGAGAGAGAGAGAGAGAGAGAGAGAGAGAGAGAGAGGGTGGGGCACAGATACAGAGACAAACAGAGAGAGAGTGAGAGACAGACAGACAGACAGACAGTAACAGAGATTCGCTGATAGACATCGGAAAAGAAACACAGACACACAGACACACAGACAAACATGCGCACGCAAATGTTAATTCTTTCTACCTCAAATTAGAACTCTCCGCTGGAAAAGGCTTTGTCATCAGACTTGGTAGGGTATATAGGTGGTTCGGTATCAACTATCGATGCAGACGATTTGAGTCAAACTCATTTCCGCTCCGGAGTCTATCCGGCGAGTGTGCGGAAATTGCCGATCATTAACATGCACGCGCAGACCACGTGTCATAGAATGAGTGGGTGTGAATAAAGGATTCGCTCTATTGTTTGTTCTTTGAATGAACGAGGACCTTTGGAGTAATGTTTTCGAGGGTTGCAAAGGATTGGATCGGACTGCGAGTGTGTACGCTTCACAATCTTACCTTAATTAACTTTTTTTTTTTCCTTTTTTTTTCCCCCGTCTTATTTCTTCTCTTCTTCTCTCTCTTTTTTTTTTCTCTTTTTTTTTCTTTTTTCTTCTCTCTCTTCTTTTCTTCTTTATGTGTTTATTTTATTTTTGTTTTGTTTGTTTCATCCTCTTTTTGCTTGTCCCGACGCTTGTTCCTTCTTCTTAGCTTTTTAGCTCGCTCGTTTGTATTGCTTTACTTATACACATGTGACAGGGGAGGCTACCGCTCCTTTCACAGCAGACTCTGCACCCGAGTTGTTGGCCTTTAAGTCAACACCGGTGTATTGTGGAATTCTGTTTGTGATGGGGTCTGGTGGTTTCCGATTGTCTGTATGTTCATGGAAACCTTCGGGTTTGCATAACAGTTTTTATAGGGCTAAGAAATTAGCCCTAACATTTTCAATCCTGTTTGATTGCACTTCGCCTCCCGAGGTGATCGTAGTGTTTCGGCACTCGGTTACACACATTTCGGGGTAGCCTAATTTTCACGGGAAATCAATGTTTGGCCTAGTGGTAAGGCGTCCGCCCCGTGATCGGGAGGTCGTGGGTTCGAACCCCGGCCGGGTCATACCTAAGACTTTAAAATTGGCAATCTAGTGGCTGCTCCGCCTGGCGTCTGGCATTATGGGGTTAGTGCTAGGACTGGTTGGTCCGGTGTCAGAATAATGTGACTGGGTGAGACATGAAGCCTGTGTTGCGACTTCTGTCTTGTGTGTGGCGCACGATTATGTCAAAGCAGCACCGCCCTGATATGGCCCTTGGTGGTCGGCTGGGCGCTAAGCAAACAATGAAATGTTTGGGGGTCTATTGTGTTGATTCTTTTCTTTTCTGTTTGTTTGTTTGTAGTTTCTCGCAAACGTTGTTTGTTTGTCCGCACTTTCATGATGATGAAATCGTTTATTTGTGACCCTCCACCACGGAATGAGTCGCATGTCACGTTTGCATGATTTTCATATTTTTACATTTTTCTAAAGAGTTTTTTATGCTCTATCCAGTGGTGAAACCCGTTTTAGAAAAGAGCTCAAACTGTTTGAGTTATAAGCCTGTGACTAAGGTGACCCTCACACTGTTACCAGACACTCCCCGGACTTATATTAAGCCTAGCGCAGAACCGCGCGAGGTGACATGCGACTCATTCCGTGGTGGAGGGTCACATTTAACGTCACTGTGTAAAAACATTGGCGACATTAATTTGTCTTAGATTAAAAACACACACAGCTACAGGCGCGCGCACAAACTTTCCCTTTATGTGCAGTGGTTCACCCCCCTCCCACCCCCCGCACACTCTCGCTCATCTAATTAAAAGTGGTAATAAGAGATACTTGGATATGAAAGGGTGTTCTTAAAGGTTCTGATAAAAAATATAAAGTAGCTATGAGAAGCGATGGTGTTAGGTGCAGTACTGTCTCTTCATATCCAGGGACCAAGCGGGTGCGTGTGCACACGAGTCTAGCGGTAAGTTTGGGACCTTGCCACCCAAGGTCTTTATTAAATCTTAAAAGATAGCTTAATGTTTTATTTGGGGTATTTGGCAGGATATTTCTGTTCGAGTTTATAAACTGAGTCAGGAGTTGAAAGTGGCATGAGTTAAAATCCGCACTGTAACTGCACTTCTGCTGGTCCAGCAATTATTGTTGTGTACATTGGCCAATGTGTGTAGCTGTTCTTGAAAAAAATGTAAATGTTTTTCTTCAATACATATTTCGCTTTTCCCTTTGTTTCTACAAATATGTTTTTGTTTATCTACAGTTAAGACGCTCTTATCTCATTGTATGACTTATCGTTTCTTGCGTTCGTCACTTGGGGACGCTGTCGTTGAATGCAATTATAAAGCTTTTTTTGTTATATTAAAAAACAAGAATGGTAAGATATTGGACCGTTTGAGTTTAGAGACTTGAGTTGTTCCCCTTCCGGATTGCTACAAACGTTGGTACTTCAACAAAAGGACTGCATTCCGTTGGTCAATTAAGCAAATATATTTCATTTCATAATCAGAACACACGCGATGAAACTGTAGTCCCAAAACACCTTTTTTATTGGACAAACTGAAGAAAGGAGGAATAAATTGGTTACACACCTCGTCTCAGTGACTATTACAAATAATGGTCTCAGTAATGTTCGCGGTCATGAAAAAAGCTCGCCGAAGCTCGCATTTTTCAATGTTGGTCAAATAAACAGATAACGTTTAATATCTAAACACAATATTTCACAGGCAAAGAGGAAGGCATCTGGATGCACGTGGACGCGGCGTATGCAGGTTCCGCCTTCATCTGTCCCGAGTTCCGGAAGTACATGGCTGGAGTGGAGCATGCGCAGTCCTTCGCATTCAACCCTTCAAAATGGCTGATGGTCCACTTTGACTGCTCTGGAATGTGGTGCGTTGAGCTGGCTATTTCGTTGTTTAAGATGGGCCCAATAGCCTAGTGGTTTCTTTGATGTTCAGGGTTCGAATCCCGGATGCGCGTGGTGGGATAAGGGCGAAGCTTTTTCCGTTCTCCCAGGTCAACTTATGTGTTGGGAGCTGCAGCAGATGAACGCAGAAGGAGAAGAAGAATAAGAAATTAAAGGAAGAAGAGGAAGAAGAAGAAGAAGTGTGTTTGTGTGTGTGCGTGCGTACGTGCATGGGTGTGTGGGTCCGTGTGCGTGCGTGTACGCGCGCGCGCGTGCGTGTGTGTGTGTGTGTGTGTGTGTGTGTGTGTGTGTGTGTGTGTGTGTGCGTGCTTGCGTAAAGGCAAATATCTATATGTATCATTTTCAGAAAATAAGGTTGACTTGATTTGAATTGAATTGAACTGAATTGATATGTGTTACATTGAACTGAACTGAACTGAACTGAACTGAACTGAACTGAACCCTTGCAGGTTGAAGAACAGTGGAGCACTCCATCGCACCTTCAACGTTGACCCTCTGTATCTCAAACACGAAAACACAGGTGAGTCACAGACACAGCTGCACAGCACTTTAAATTTGTTTTATGTTTGGGAAGATGCTATAAAGCGTGCCCTTTAAATCAATAAAACCATGCAAATGTATATGTGACCCTCAACCACGAAATGAGTCGCATGTCACCTGTGCATGATTTTCATATTTTTACATTTTTATGCTCTATCCAGTGGTGAAAACCGTTTTAAAATAGAGCGAAAACTGTTTGAGTTATAAGCCTGTGACTGAGGTGACCCTCACGCTTTTACCAGACACTCCCCAGACTTATATTAAGCCTAGCGCAGAGCCGCGCGAGGTGACATGCGACTCATTTCGTGGTGGAGGGTCACAATTTTGACCCCGAATAACAGGGGTGTAAACATGTAATGGACATAATTTGTTATATTTCTGCTGTTGTTTATTGGTCTGAATACAGTTGTCATAATGTATGTTCTTGTTTAACCTTTGCCGTGCTTCCTGGGTTCACCTGTACCCAGAGACACACTAAAATCATTGTAACTCTGGAACCATTAAAGGTATCGTTTTGAAATTTTAAGTATCTCTCACACACCTAATTTGCTCTCTGTCTGCAAATTTTTAGTGTGTACATGACAAAACATTAAAATTAATTGATTATGATAATTTACATAAACACTACCGATGGCGCGGGTTCACACATACCCATACTTTTAAAGAGTAGTAGTGATTGTAACTATCCCTCTGCCGACGGCGCGGGTTCACACATACCCATACTTTTAAAGAGTAGTAGTGAATGTAACTATCCCTCTGCCGACGGCGCGGGTTCTGCTACACCCATAATTACCAAAGCGGCGGAACAGTGTCTGTCTGCCTGTTTGTCTCCAAGAGACTGTCTGTCTCTCTGTCTGTCTGTCCGTATCTCTCTGTCTGTCTGTCTGTTGTCAGTTGCTCTGTCTGTTTGTCTGTCTGTCTATCTGTCTATCCGTCTATCTGTCTATCCGTCTATCTGACTGTCTGTCTATCTGACTGTCTGTCTCTGTCTCTCTCCCTCTGTTTCTCTCTCTCTGTCTCTCTCTCTCTGTCTCTCTCTCTGTCTCTCTCTCTCTTAGTCTCTCTCTCTTAGTCTCTCTCTCTGTCTCTCTTTCTTAGTCTCTCTCTCTCTTTCTCTTTCTTAGTCTCTCTCTCTCTTTCTCTTTCTTAGTCTCTCTCTCTCTTTCTTAGTCTCTCTCTCTCTTTCTTAGTCTCTCTCTCTCTCTTAGTCTCTCTCTCTCTCTTTCTTAGTCTCTCTCTCTCTCTTAGTCTCTCTCTATTTCTTAGTCTCTCTTTCTCTCTCTTTCTTAGTCTCTCTCTCTTTCTTAGTCTCTCTCTCTCTTTCTTAGTCTCTCTCTCTCTCTTTCTTAGTCTCTCTCTCTCTCTTTCTTAGTCTCTCTCTCTCTATCTTTCTTAGTCTCTCTCTCTCTCTTTCTTTGTCTCTCTCTCTCTCTTTCTTAGTCTCTCTCTCTCTCTTTCTTAGTCTCTCTCTCTCTCTTTCTTAGTCTCTCTCTCTTTCTTAGTCTCTCTCTCTCTCTCTCTTAGTCTCTCTCTCTCTTTCTTAGTCTCTCTCTCTCTTTATTTGTCTCTCTCTCTCTATCTTTCTTAGTCTCTCTCTCTCTCTTTCTTAGTCTCTCTCTCTCTTTCTTAGTCTCTCTCTTTCTTAGTCTCTCTCTCTCTTTATTAGTCTCTCTCTCTCTCTTTCTTAGTCTCTCTCTCTTTCTTAGTTTCTCTCTCTCTTTCTTAGTCTCTCTCTCTCTCTTTCTTAGTCTCTCTCTCTCTTTCTTAGTCTCTCTCTCTCTCTCTCTTAGTCTCTCTCTCTCTCTTTCTTAGTCTCTCTCTCTCTCTTTATTTGTCTCTCTCTCTCTCTATCTTTCTTAGTCTCTCTCTCTCTCTTTCTTAGTCTCTCTCTCTCTCTTTCTTAGTCTCTCTCTCTTTCTTAGACTCTCTCTCTCTTTCTTAGTCTCTCTCTCTTTCTTAGTTTCTCTCTCTCTTTCTTAGTCTCTCTCTCTCTCTCTCTTTCTTAGTCTCTCTCTCTCTTTCTTAGTCTCTCTCTCTCTCTTTCTTAGTCTCTCTCTCTCTCTTTCTTAATCTCTCTCTCTCTTTCTTAGTCTCTCTCTCTCTTTCTTAGTCTCTCTCTCTCTCTCTTTCTTAGTCTCTCTCTGTCTCTCTTTCTTAGTCTCTCTCTCTCTTTCTTAGTCTCTCTCTCTCTTTCTTAGTCTCTCTCTCTCTCTCTCTCTTTCTTAGTCTCTCTCTCTCTCTCTCTTTCTTAGTCTCTCTCTCTCTCTTTATTTGTCTCTCTCTCTCTATCTTTCTTAGTCTCTCTCTCTCTTTCTTAGTCTCTCTCTCTCTTTTTTAGTCTCTCTCTCTTTCTTAGTCTCTCTCTCTTTCTTAGTCTCTCTCTCTCTCTCTCTCTCTCTCTCTCTCTTAGTCTCTCTCTCTTAGTCTCTCTCTCTGTCTCTCTTTCTTAGTCTCTCTCTCTCTCTTTCTTAGTCTCTCCCTCTCTCTTTCTTTGTCTCTCTCTCTCTTTCTTAGTCTCTCTCTCTCTTTCTTAGTCTCTCTCTCTCTCTCTCTCTCTCTCTTTCTTAGTCTCTCTCTCTCTCTCTCTCTCTCTCTCTCTTTCTTAATCTCTCTCTCTCTCTTTCTTAATCTCTCTCTCTCTATTTCTTAGTCTCTCTCTCTCTCTTTCTTAGTCTCTCTCTCTCTCTCTCTCTCTCTCTCTCTCTCTCTCTCTCTCTCTCTCTCTCTTACTTAGTCTCTCAGTCTCTCTCAGTCTCTCCCTCCCCCTCTCCCTCCCCTGCAAGAGGTCGGTGAAGGGAGAAATTCGATGCACCCACTGAAGTAGCGCTGTGGGTTTCCCTGAACCCACCCCGTCTTTAGAGAAATAAACGGTAAAAACCCTCTTTCAAATGTATGGGTTCAGACAAACCCACATCGTCGTTAGAGGAATAAACGGTAAAAACCCTCTTTCAAATGTATGGGTTCAGACAAACCCGCATCGTCGGGAGTGTGTAGTCAAAAGCGGCATCCGGCAAAGGTTAATAAATCACATACGATGATAATTATGCGGTTCAATTTAAAACAAATACTACAATTAAACACCGTTACTTTGATACACTTACAATTTGTAAGTTCTGCACTTGAAGCTGTTACAGAGGTTGGCAGCTATAACACGGATAGACATAAAATGTCAATGAGCAGACTCGTAACAACTATCATTCCTTTGGTCATATTGTACACAATATTACGTCAGCATTTAGTTGCGAATTGCATGACTGACTTGACTGGGATGTCATTAACTTTTTTCTAATTGTATGTTTCAGGAGCTGCAATTGATTACATGGTATGTGTCTGAATCATTTGGTTGACGGTTCAAGTTGTTCCAATTTGCAGCCCCCCCCTCCCCCCCCTCCCCCCCCCCCTCTCTAATCCCACCAGCCTCAAAGTTCCCGCCACTCCCTGCAGTTTGATTTTCGGGCTTTTTGTTGTAACTTGCATTTATAACAGTACACTGTAGTATACATAAATCAAGTTTTAATGCCCGCTCTGTCTCATTCTCTTTCACCCACGTATGTACAAACCACGC